>NC_056735.1:61138003-61283003 GCF_019279795.1 Protopterus annectens
TACTTATAGAGTGCTGACATCATCGGTGTTTAGAAAGGGGAATGTGCATCCTGTAGTCTGTTCTCCTAGTTGCCAAAAGGGACATTTCCCTCACACACACTAATCCCCCTCAGACAAACACACACACTTGCAGGATTCAAACCCCTACCTACCTATGTTATGACACTTGAGACAGACACATTAGCGGAGCATGCTATTTGCATTACTGGGAGGTTTCTCTTCTCCTGCTGTACTTATAGAGTGCTGACATCATCGGTGTTTAGAAAAGGGAATGTGCATCCTGTAGTGTGTTTTCCCAGTTGCCAAAAGGGACATTTTTTTCCCACAGACTTATACACACACCAACCCCACTCACACTAAGCATTTGCAGGATTCAAACCCCTACCTAACTATGTTATGACACTTGTGACGGATGCATTAGCAGAGCACGCTATTCAATTAGTGGGAAGTTTCCCTTCTCCTGCTATACTTATATAGTGCTGACATCATCGGTGTTTAGAAAGGGGAATGTGCATCCTGTAGTGTGTTTTCCTAGTTGCCAAAAGGGACATTTTTCACCCACAGACTTACACACACACCAAACCCACTCACACTGAGCATTTACAGGATTCAAACCCCTACCTAATTATGTTATGACACTTGTGACAAACACATTAGCAGAGCGCGCTATTCACATTACTGGAAGGCTTTTTTTCTCCTGCTGTACTTATAGGGTGCTGACATCATCAGTGTTTAGAAAGGGGAATGTGCATCCTGTGGCGAGGCAGACGCCAAGCACACTCTGGCTAAGCTGTCATTCCCTAGGGCAAACAGCCTAGTGTTGACCTCTACACCCATATGTTTAATTGTCAAATGCACATTATTTGTTGCTGATAGACTGTTTGCACATCTTTATTGCCATAGCATTCCCTGTTTGTATGAACAACTTGTGCATCTGTGGAAGATGTTTGCATATGGGAGGGATCCACTATATCATGTATGTCTCTGTAGTCATTTAACTGTGTGCACTGGGCAGACTGCTGTAATGTGGTTGGTTCCTGGAATAACACGTAAAATACCAGATATGTGTGTCCAACTGCTAAACTGAGATTTGGCCTAAGTGTGTGAGCATGCCCAGTTCAGCCTTCCCATGGCATGTTGTCTGACATATGTCTCATTTATCAAAGTGTGTGAGCATGCCCAGTGTGAGCATTCCATATGTTGGACTCTGCAGCCCACCACATTTGTGGATGAGTGTGAACTTCAACAAATATCACCCGTTTATGGTTGTGTGTTGTGTGTCATGTTGTGTAGTTACTGTACAACTGCTTTGTGTGTGAACACAACAGGATTATACTGTGCCTGCAGTGTTTGCATGGGATACTTTGCATACAGTTGTCAACATCCTTTCACACTGACCTAACACTGTAGTACTGTATAGTGTACTGGTAGTACTTTGACTGTGGTGGACAGTATCCTGGGCTTTAGTGCTATCACTGCTTTACATTTCGATAGTGAGCACAACAGCCTGGTTAGGGGCCAGTTGTGTACATCTGACCATGTTGCATTCTGTTCAGATATGAACTACTTAAACCAGGCTTGTCCAACATTGGTAGTGTATTCCACAACATAGGTGTACATTTGCAAACACTAGCGATGTGCCCTAGTCCATGTCTAATGCTAGTTGGAGAGTGTGTTTGTCCTTCAACACACATTGTAAGTGGAGTTTGCCATGACATATGTCATGGTTAGTATACTGTGCCTCTGTCTACCTGTGACATGACAGTGATACCCAGGATAAAGCTACCATCTCCCATCCACTCATCAGGATTCCTATTGAGGAAGATTGATAAGTGACTCTATGGGTAGCCTGTACTGGGAGTTCACTCATGGGTGGGGGTGGCTTCTGTGTTATGGATCATGCAGTACAGCTTGTCCTATGTAAGTCAGTGCTGGGGTTCAGGTCTCTCATGTGCATAGCTCACTGCCATTCAGATTGTACAAGGTGCAGCATGTTTATTGATACCAGCAACACAGGCAACACATGGCATCTGTGCAAGCTCTTTGATACTCCTGGTGAGGTACTGTTGGGGACTTTACGGTTGATGGAGGTGTCTGCTGAGGTACATCCCACAGGGGCTATTGTAGTCAATTGTACCGCTGATGAAGGATGACTGCAGAGCCACAATGACCTCCCCTTATCTAGATCTGACAACCTTCATGATTAGGTGGGTATATGGTATGTTTCTGTAAACACTACAGCACATGTTTGTCCAATGCAGGATATCTATCACCTTGTGTCCCCAGGTCTCTCATTACATGTTAACTACATAATGGGTTAACACCTATGTGGTAATTGGTGGGCACTTACTGTATATCCACGGGGTTGACTATACACTTTTCTGCAATTAGCTTGCTGACATGGCTATGGCACCAGTTGTCTGTTTCTATGTGGCCCTTTTGTGGGATGCTTGTGTCAGCTGGTGGATCATATGTGGTGAGCAGTTTGTAGTCCTCTGCAAACATGTTCAGACACAGTCCTTCCATGTTTGCCTGTACCTATGGGACATATATACCAGACGAGGGAGATCCCAGGACCATGCCTTGTGGGATGCCAGTTATATCTGGTTTGTAGTCTGACATGGCTGCAGCATGTCTGACCATGTCTGTTCTGTCCTTGGTCTGGTTTGCAACCCCTCTACTGACATAGGGGTTTATATTTAAGCTGGTGAGCTTATCTATAATGAACACGTAGGGTATTGTATAGAAGCCTTTGCAAGGTCCAGCTACGCTGTGTGGACCACATTGCCCTCATCAATGACCTTAATGACTGTTTCAATTGAGTCAAACATGTTTAGGGGCAGGATCTGCACTTAAGAAAGCCATACTGGGTAGGGTCCAGTGTCAGTAGGTCCCCAATATCTCTATGTCTGTGGTACATGCTGATCCTTTCCATAGCTGTGCAGACCGAGCTTCTCAGGATTCTGGGGTAGTAGTTTTCAGTATCCATTCAGGCAACACCTTTGTTGAGAAGGACCACTGTTGTTGTACACTGCTCTTTGGGTACATATTCTGTGGTAAGGCTGACATTGAGCAGTAGTGTGAGTTGGCATTCCATTCATCTTGGAGTCCATGTTGCACTAAGCCCAGGACACCATCTCATACCATTGCTGCTGTGTGTTTTGCTTTGTAGATGCTGGCTGTTACCTCAGCATCTGCAATGTCAGAGGGCCAGTAGTCTGCTGGGACAGATATTCTGCATTCGGGGGGGGGGGGGGTTTGCACTGCACCTGTCAGGATGTATGTTGGCAATATGTGTGTGTGTTTGTGATATTTGTGTGATTCAGAGCATATCTGTGAATTCCCAACATGGTTCCTACCATCAGTTGTGAAAGCCTTGGGATTATCCTTAGTGTCCTGTACAATTTGTATCTTCATAGGTTCATAGGTTCATATTAGGCTATCCACCCTAGGGCATTTGTTAGCCTAGCCAGAGTGTGTGTTACTTTTGCCACCCCTTGCTATGTGAATATTATGGCCATTTATGATTTGCTTTGCTGTGCCTCTGTCTGGACATGACACAGTGAAGACCCCCAGTGTAACTCTACAATCATCCATCCACTTGGCAAGATTCCTGTTGAAGAGTGTCAGTGAGGGGCTCTGCCTAACATAGAGTGGGATGCTGGTCCAGGGTGTGGGGAGCCTCTGGATTATGTATCTGTCCCACCAGCACATCCTATTTCATTATTTGTTGGGGTTGACATCTCCCACTCTCACAGCTCCGATGGCTTTGAGTTTTCTGGGGTGGAGCATGTCCATTACTCCTGTGTTGGGCATGGCCTTCTACAACAGGCATGCAATGCCTCTGTGTAGGCAGTATGTGACTGCATTCAGCTGGGGTGTCTACAGCCAGGCAGCATATGACATATATTTGAGACCCTTTATCCTCTTGGTGAGGTACCTTTGAGGTCTTTCTAACTGCTGCAGGTGTCAGGTAAGGTACATCCCATATGAGGCATTGTACTAGATTATGGGTGTGATAAGATAACAGTATAGGGGCACAATGACCTCTGTTGACATAGATGTGAATTCTTTCCTGATACGGTGTCAAATGTAGACAGTCTTCCTAGCCACATTGGCAATGTGGGTGTCACATAACAGGTTACTGTCCACTTGTGTCCCTAGGTCCCTGGTTACTCCTTCCATACATAATGGTTTACCACCTATGTGGTAATTTGTGGTACCTTGTTTGGTATTTGGTGGGACATTCATACTGTCCAGTGTCTTCAGGACGGCTGGGTGGGGTTCCTGTGTGTGAGAGTGTGGTCTGTAGCATGCTACAGACTGTACAGCAGTCTTGCCTACAGTTAGTTGCACATGGGTGGACTCCAATGCCTTGTGCATTGTCAGTTACCTGGACGTATGGGTGTCTGTACTGAATATGGATACTCACCCTCCTTTTATGTTTTGTTCCAGGTTTTGGGGCCATGACACATGATATGTGGTATAACCTGGTAGTGCTGGTGTGCTGTCAGGAGGCTTGCAGCAGGTTTCTGTCACTGCACAGACATCGATGTTCTCCATACTGGGGATGGCCTTGGGAGCATGCATATTGGGGTTTACACATCTGGCATTGGTCAGCATTACCCTTATGTTTCTTTCCACTTATGTTTTCTAGGGTGGTGGGTCAGTCTTTTCAGCCTTGCCTACAAAAGGCTCTATGGAGGTGGCAAAGGCCTTATCCAATATCCAGATGCCCAGGGGTAACAGGTGCAAGCCATCCCAAGAACAGCTGCATGGCTTGTCAATCATGACATCCCAAGCAGACAGACATTAGATCCCCTTGGAATGACACCAGTAAGTGTGCCACTTGCTATGACTGTTCATTCCGTGTTTGTACTGTGGCATTATTCTTGGTAAGGGTAGGATGCTGCAAACAGTGAGTGTCATACAGGCCTGGACTACATAATCAGAGAGCTCATCTATGTCTCTTTTCATGTAGTCTAGGGAGGTACATCTCAGGTCATTCACACCAGCATGGACTATGACTGCATCATATTTCTACTTGCTTTGGAGTGAACTGCATACTTCTGTTATGTGGCGTATTGTGGCAGCCTACAGGCAGCTTACTGTACCCTTTCCCTTGTTCAGTCTGGTGTGCGGGACAGCAGTGTGTCTGACTGTAGAGTCACCTATTACAACTGTATCAGGCATGTTGTTTCTCCTTCTGGCCTGTGACTGTTTGGACACCAGCTTTGTGTACTATGTGTTGCATGTGCTATGTTTGGAGGTTGTTTGATTGGGTGTCTGCTTTAGAGGCCTCTGTTGGTGTGCTGTGTTTGTAATTTGTGCCTCCGGGAATGTTTTTCTGTGTTTATGTGTTTGGTTTGCAGTTGTGATAGGTCTATGTGGGACTGTGTTTGTAGTGTGTGTGGTTACCTTCTCCTCCTGACTAGTTTTGGGTGTACTGAGCTGAGGGAGCTCAGCCTCCAGTTTGGATAGATGGTTGCATCTCTCACATATATTTGTATTTCTTGGGTGTAGTTGGGGGTTGTCTGTGTACTTGGGGCAGGTGTAACATTGCCTCAGGATTCACAGATTCAACTTGTTGTGGCTGGCCTTAGTGGATTGTATGTGTGGACAGATTTTATTGCCATAAGATCAGTGATTACTTCATTGTTTATGTTTGCTCTATCATGTAGTAGCTTCCTCATTCTCTTGCATGGTTTGGTTATGGCTGGTGTCCACCATGCCAGATGCCTGCGTGTATGGCATTGTGTCTTGTTTTAATTTAGGATTGCATAATCCAAGCATTCCTGGCAGTGTTCATGGAATGGCTGTATTACAGGTTCTGAGGTGTGGCCCATATTTTGCACCTGCACAGGACCTTTAATGGATTCCACATCAGTTTGGAGGAGTGCAAATATTGCTTTACACATGTTTTCCACTGTGGTTTTCTGGCCAGGGACTGTGGTCAGGATTTGTATATCCAGTGTGATTACTCTATGGTCTGGTTTTACCAGTGAGCAATACACTTCTCATCTTGCCATCCAGTACCCATGTTGCTGATTATCACATCCAGTATACTTACCCCTCTTGTGGGAGTGGTACGTTGTTCCTGGGCCTTTTGGTTTATGGATTCTATGAACTTTTGTCCTACACTGTTGGAGCTAGTATAATGCTCCCAGTCTATGTCTGGGTATTTTCAGTCACACAATATAATGTGGTTTGGAGGACTTCATATATTCATGTATTCCAGCATAGGCCAGGTGCAGTTCCTGGTGTTGGGACAGTAGTCTGTAGCAGGCTATATACTGGGGGGAAGTTTTAGCCACTGTTACTTGACCATAGCTAGTCCATGCTGCTTTTTGTTGTGGTACCAACATGGGGGTGTGGTTATCCTTGACAATTCTTGCTAGTCACCCTCCTTTTGTAGCTTGTTCCATGTTTTGCAGCTGTACAGCACAGTATGAGATGTAACCTGGTAGTGTTAGGGTGCTGTTGTGGGCCTTGACTCAGTTTTCTGTTACAGCGCAGATATCAACATTCTCCATACTGGGTGAGTTTAGACTGCATGCATGTTCCTGTTTCGACATATCCCTTATGTTATTCTTATCCCTTCTGATACCTATGGAGATAGGTTTGTGTTTTGAGCCTTACCTATTCAGGGCACACTGTGGGTAACAACAGCCTTTGCCAGTATCCATACGGCCTGCACTGATAGGTGCAAGCCAGTCCTAGCAGGTGGAGCATCATGTCATGCTCAGCATGTCATCCCAGACTGGCACACATTGGATCCCCTTTGACTAACTGCAATACTTCAGTCAATTATTGCACTTGATCATCTCATTGTCATATTGTGGCATGATGCTTGGTGAGGGTAGGATGTTAGTCAGCGTCCTCAGGTGTGCATATAGTACATGGTGTTACATTACTTAACACATGGCATTCATGCCTCAGGTGGTGCTGCAGGGCTGCCTCTGTCGGATGCGCATATTGCACTTCCCTGTACATGTTTTTGAGCAGGTCATGTCATTGTAGGCATCCATGTTATTATTTGAGTGAGTCAGAGGGGGTATCATTCCCAGGGTTCCTACTGAGCCAGTGTATGTGCTATGCGTTGCCTCTTTGCCAAGGCCAGGGCATACTGGGCACGCCTCCTTCTGCCTACTGGGGCAGGCTCAGGTTGTTCCTCCTCCGAGTCACGCTCTGCCTGTGATGGCCTTGGCAATGGTGGGGGGCTGTTTGGCCCAGCCCTATGCTGGTCCTGCTGCAGCTGTTTTCGCAAGATCATATTATGTAGCATAGCACATACCATGACAATTTGGGTACAT
Source organism: Protopterus annectens (assembly GCF_019279795.1). Taxonomy (NCBI): domain Eukaryota; kingdom Metazoa; phylum Chordata; order Ceratodontiformes; family Protopteridae; genus Protopterus; species Protopterus annectens. Next base: position 61,145,317 of record NC_056735.1, read on the forward strand.
GTAGTTGGTGTGTACTGCAAGGCTCCACCAGATGTGTCCAGACACCGGAACCGTGACTTGAGCAGCCCAAGCACACGCTCTATTACATTACGTGTTTGTGCGTGTGCCTCATTATGGCGTTCCTGTTCAGGTGTGTGTGCGTTTCTGATGGGTGTCATCAGCCACAGCTCCAGTGCATAACCTGCATCCCGCACTAGGTGTCCGTCTGGGATGTCCCCATTGGCAAATGTCTGGTACAGCTGCGTCAAATGCCAGATGTGGGAATCATGGTAGCTCCCAGGACAGCCAGCACACACATTCATTATTATGCCCTGGACATCACACACGACCTGGCAGTTGATGGAGGGGAAGCCCTTGCGGTTGATGTATGCCCTACCCTGCTCACCGGCTGGTGCTTTGATGCATATGTGCGTGCAGTCTATTGCACCCACTACCTCAGGGTATTCCGCTATTTGCTGGAAGAGATGCATATTGCTGGCCAATACCTCACGGGCATTGGGGAAATATACATGATCACCGACATGTGCTGACATGGCATCCAGGAACTGGTGCAGTACCCTGGAGGCTGATGCCTGTGATATCCCCATCATATCACCAGTTGATCTCTGGAAGGTACCTGTTGCTAGTATTCTTAGGCCAACACATACCTTGGTTTCCACTGGGATGGGTTCCCTCTGTTGGTTCTGTGTGTGAGGCGTGGCCTGCACAGCTCCACTATTTGCTGCAGGAGGTCTCTGTCCACTCTATAGCGCTCTACTATCTCCAGCTCATGTAACCCGTGGTAGGTGACCCTGGGCCTGTACACTCTTCTCCGTCTCCTCACTGTGGGTTTTCTGGCACCATCTGCATTGTCACCACCCTCAGCAAGTCGCCTATGTCTCATTATGACAGCTATGGCAGCCCCTAACATTTCTGCTCTGAGTTCAGCTTTTTCAGTTTTCACTTCTAATAACTTAACTCCTGTCTTGCAGTGTCTCTTGAGAGAAACATCCTGCACTGCTGCTTGCAGAGTTTTAAGTGCTGGGTTGGGCTACTATTCTGCCTGTGTAATTGCCTGCTTCTAATTGTTTTCACCTGCTAGCTCCAGCAGTATTCCCTGCTAGCTTCCTACTAAATATGTTGCTTCCTTTTTCCTCTCTGTTTCCTCAGGGAGGATCCGTGTGCAGACCAGCAGAAACACGCTCACAGTGGCTTACACGCGCACACACATGCTTACATGGTTCAGAATCTGCTTATTCGGGTTAAAACGCGTGCACACCCATGCAAACAGTGTTAAACATCCCCCAACATGCTCCCACATGCTCAGTCTGCCTTACACGCACACTGCCTTACTGCAGCTTCATGGCGCGACATCGCAAGATGCACGCCCAGCAAGAAACTTTGGTGTAGGCAACAGTGTACACCTTCCATTTCTTGACTTTCTCATGCTTATTTAGTGGCACACCTCTTTCCATGATATCTGTCTGACATCTGTCATGTAACTCTGACCTCCAATGAACTGCATTTCTTTCTACCATTCCCCCCTGTGATGTCACCTATCTCCTACTCTGTTCCTCCCCTTCTGTAACTCTTACATTACTCAGACTGTGCTCATTTGCTATGTGACAGTGGAATTCAGTATCCTAACACTCATTTGCATCAGATTGCCTACTAATGCTTAGTTACATGTCTTAGACTCAGCTTCCGGCCTTAGCAACCACTACACGGTGGCCATGTTGGTTTTGGTCTGCTGGTCCCTGCATTGACATTCCATGTATTGCATAAAACCCACATTTGTGGGTTTATAACCTTCGTTTTTATGTTTTATGCAGCGCAGCCTGTTTTGCTGGGCTGCGCTTGGTTTTAAACATCATCGGCGATCGCCGAAAAAAATTATATTTTTAAGATATTTGCATCAGGTTACCTTGCCAATGGCCACATATTTGGCCATTGGCATGCTGCCTGACACATATGCACCCTTTATTTGGAGCTGACATGGCTCCATTGAGTTTTTAGAGAAACGTACTCAGTTGTCAACTGAGTACATTTCTGCAGCTAAAACGGCTCTTACACGGGCTGTTCTGGGCTTCCTGGATCGCTAATCATCCTCATTTGCATGCTATTCGGCTGCAAGTGAGGTGATTAGCTTATCCACGCCCACTCCGTGTAAGAGCCGTTTTAGCTTGTCTCTTACACGGACTTTGGGCTGTTCCTGGATCGCGAAGGCTGCATGGAGTCTTACACTACTCTTAGACTCCGTGCAAGCCTTCGTGAATCCGGCCCAATGTCTTTTGTGTATCTTAACTATGAGTGTCACTCTTACATATTGTAGTAAAATCTGATGTAAAGGGGTTCTGCAGATTTATTCAATTGTTTCACTTGTTTTTATATATATAAGCTGTGCATATTTACAAAATTGTATAACTTGGTAGTGGAGCTTTTCTCCCCGGGCCTCTACTGAAAATGGACATGTATCCACATAGACTAGCCTGGTCAACAAATGTAAAATAATATAAATAAATAAAATAAATAAAATAATGAGGGATTTGGGCACCCAGATTGATAGCAACCTGACTTTTGACCACCATGTTGCTTCCACTGTATGGAAAGCTTTCTACATGGCCTACCTCATAAGTAAGGGTATCTCATCCAGGGACAAGGAGGTCATAACGGTTTACCTTCATGTGTGCATTTTGCACACTGGCGAACAGCAGATGTTCGAAAGGACGTTTGCAAAGTTTGCAAATGAACGCAAAAAGGTTTGAATGTGTAATCAGCGAATGCACAGTGACATTCACTCATTGCAAATTCGGCATTTTTGGACGGAATGCACTATAGTGGGGATTGGAAAATGGTCCCATTCCCCACTGTATTGCGATCGCGGAGTTAGTATATTAAAGTCGGGGGTGTGGGGGTGCAGCCTCCCACATGGTGGGTGCAGGGGGGCTTGCCCCCCTGCATTACACTTCATTACATTTCTTATTTGACATTTATGTTTGAAAATCACTAATCTGCTTTTTGATTTGCTGATCTTCGAACATTGGAAACTGTTGCGGTTTTGTTTTTCCTGGTTACGATTCGCTCATATGAGCAATAGCACTAGTGTGTTTCGCCTATGTAAAGGTAAACCAGTCATAACATCCCTGTATTCTTCCCTTATAAGGCCCATTATTGAGTACAACACCCTGTTTGGCATGTACTTTGCAAAGCACATGCAGCAGCTGGAGAGATCACAGAGGTTCCTTACCAGGAGAATCCAGGGCCTCAAAAATCTACCATACACAGATAGGCTAAAAGTCCTATCCCATTGCTCAGTTTCATACAGACTCCTCAGAGGTGATCTCTGTCTGGCATACAAGGTGATCTTGGACCCCGCCTTGATGGGACTGCTGCATATCCACAAGTCAAGCTGCATTCAAGGATCTCACATGCACAGCCTCAGCCTGGTCTGTGACATCAATAGGACTTGTTGGAGGGACAGATTTGTGTCCCAGAGACTCCCCCATCTGTGGAATAGACTCCTTCTCCACATCAAGCAGAGTACCTCTTCACCCCTTTTTAAGCACAATCTGGATAACTGGATGGGAAACAGAAAATACGTCCTTGGGATTCCACCCGTGTGCCTGCTGGGCAGGGGCATCAGGTGCTGACTTGTCTAAACATGGGCTAAACTCTTGGCTAGGCTTATAAGGCCCTCAGGGCCAATAGCCTAGTAACTTCCGATGATCCTGTGATACCATAATTCTCTTGGATATAGAAAATGAGGTGCTCATCTAGGGCCTCTGTCTCCATGGTTAATGGCTCTTTGGCCTAGAAGCTGCCAACTGGGCCTACAGTAACTGTGCCTGGAAATATCTGGTGGGTGATATAAATGCTGTTGGTGGCCAGGACTATACATACACAGTGGTCTGACACTGTGCTAGGGACATTATTCATGAAGTCAAACAATGAGTTGCCCACTTGGCATGTGAATGTAGGTCGTTGGGTAGTGGGCTGTCATTTCAGCCAGCTCTAATGGAGACAAAGAGGTTTCTTGTTTCTTAAGAGTCACTGACAAACTCGGTCCCATAGTGCAGTGCTGAATGTTGAGGGAGATATTCATCAGCCACCAAAATATTGAAGTTCATGGGCCTCCAGACCACTCCTCCTTGGCCTTGTTGGTAATGTTGTCTGTCTGGGTTTTATAGAAGTGTCAGGAATTCCACCAGCACATTCCTCTGCTCAAGGTATGGTATTTCACTGTGTGGTTTTGTATAACTACTATTCCCACACCTGATTTAGTAGTATAGTTGGTCTTACTTACAGATTTTATTGTACTTTGCTGTGTTCACAGGTGATTATCTATTTAGCACCACTACCACTGCTCCATAGATTCATAGGTTCATAGGTGTGTACTAGGCTAACAACCACTGGGGACTTTATAAGCCTAGCCATGCATCCCAAATGTATCCTGCAAATTTATTGCCTTAGATGTTATTTTAAGGGGTATATGTAAGCCAGGGCAAGATTTACAGGCTGCCTCTGTCCCTTACAGACATAGTTGTGAGACCCAGGGTATATTTCCGATTTTCCATCCAGTGTCCAGGTTTTTCTTAAATAGTGTTAGGGAAGAACTCTGCTACACATGGATGGGAGCCTGTTCCAGAGAAAGGGAATTCTCTGAGTCACATACCTGTTCCTCTAACATATGCTATTTATGTCATAAGCAAAGTTTAAATCCCTAGATTGAATAATTCTGATACTTTTCATTTTGCAGATATGTAAAAGGTCCATTAGAATGGGATCCAAGAATACCTTTTATGCCAGGCATAAACTGCCTCACAGTAGTCTGTAAGAAACAGAATATAGAGATAGGGGTTTGAGATGATCTACAATGGACATTCTGTTTACACCCTGCATTCTTTTTGCAAGGAACCTCTGCGTATATTCCAGCTGTTGCATGTGCCTGGTCAGGTACATATCAAAGTGGAAGTTGTACTCATTGATGGGCCTGATAAGGGATGGATACAATGGAACATTGACTTATTTGGACCTAGATGCCATGCCCTTGCTTATGAGTTGTGCAAAATAGAATCACATCCTTACTAACTTAGACACATGCTGGTCAAAAAACAGGTTACTATCTGCATATGTACCCAAATCCCTGTCTACTGGTTCTACTCTTAAGAATGTGCTATCGATTTGGTAATTCCCTAGGGTGGCTGACTTCCCACTATTATGCATTTCTTGGCACTGAGTTTTAAGCTGTGGCCTTGGCACCAGTTATTTGCCAGTGTTTGCCCTTCCTGTAGGATGTTAGGGTCTTGGGGGGATTCTGTTACTGCTCCTAGTTTGCAGTTATCTGCAAGCGTGATCAGCCAGGCACCCTTGGTATTGGCCTTGACTTCTGAAAAGTAGATAATGAAAGGAGTGGACCAAGCACAGAACTCCAAGGGACTCTGCTTTTGACTGGCCTCTTTGTGGAGATGGTCTCCCCAATCTTAACTTGCTGAGTCTTATATGAGAGCGACACAGCTATCCACTTGTGTGGCATCAGGTTTATGCATATATCCTTGAGTGTGTTTACAATGCCCAAGTAGGGCATTGTATCAAATGCCTTAGCCAGGTCAAGCCGGCACTATGCAGCATTATGCTCTCACCCATTGCTTTGATGACCCTCTCAAAGAAGTCCACCAGGTTAAGTGGGCATGGTCTGTCCTTGGTGAAGCCAAACTGAGTTGAATCCAGTGTTTGAAGGTTTTCTATGTCCTTATTATTAATTTTCATGATAATTCCTTCCATGGCCTTGCATATCAACCATACTTATGCTTCTGTAGTTCCCAGGGTTCACTGATTGCCTACCCTTGCGTAGAAGTATGACCATTGCAGTTCTCCATCTGATTGACACAAAGCCTGTCTTGAGACTGTGGTTAAATAGTAACTCCAATGGTACTGACAGGTTATGTTTCTGGCTATTTAGGAGGCATCCTGGGATATTATTGGGGTCCATTGATGAAGCATTTTGGCCTTAGAAAGCGCATCTAGGACCTGTTCCCTAGTGATAGGTGGAGGGGTATGTTTGATTGTATTTCCAGAGGGGGGTAACTGGGCCGCAGAGGGAGTAAAACTGGAGCTGAATTTGTCAGCCAGCAGATTTGCTATGTCTTCTGGCTCCATGTAGGTAGCTCCATTTACAATCAGTTCTGCACTTTGCTGTGTGCTGTTTTTGAAGTTTCTGACATAGATAAAGAAAGCCTTGTTGTTGTCCTTTGCCTAGGAGGCTATCTTTACCTTTAGTGTACTTAATTTACCCTCTTGGTTGGTTATTTAGATTGATGAGAGTGTTTTTATCATGCTGTGCACAGCACTTCCTAATCATGGCTAGGCCTTCTTCCTTTTGTTGTACAACATGTTTATGCTTGGATTTATCAGGGTGGTGTGTTTTTTTAATTAGTTCTGGACTTATTTCTGGTGTGCATAGCTGTCTCTATGCATTTATTGACATGAATGAACATGGTTTCTGTAAACAATTCTGCATAGATAGCTTTGCTCTCAGGTTTTGTTGGGTAGAGGGCTTGAAATTTTGGCAGGTTACCATTTAGTAGTAGGAAGTTTGCCTTAATATAGTTCCTAAATGTTACAGGGTTAGCCAGATTCACAAACTGATTTTTATTATGAAAGAGACAGCACTCTGCACTGGGGTACAGCATTCTCCCATGTTTGTGAGTGCCAGGTTGAGTATGTTTTCCCCCTAGTGGGAGTATGAACTATCTGGTCCAAGGTGTTTGTGTTTACAAAGCCCAGGAATCTCTGGGCCTGTGAGTTTGGGGTCATGTAAGTATCCCAGTTTATAGTAGGATAGCATCTTGCACTGCCAGGATTCTTTCAGAGGCTTCTAACCATGTCTCAGTAATTGCACAGATGTCTACATTCTCCAGTGTGACAAGAGATGGAGGGTATGGTTTCTTGTTTAGGTTCCTGGCATTGAGAAAATAACTCTTTTAGATTCCCTTGGATTGGTTTTGCTATGTTGGAAGGTTTGTCAGTTTGCCATTGCAATAAAAATGTCACTATGGGGGAGGACAATGTTTAGCCAATATCTGACAGCCTAGGGGAGGTTGGTACAGACCATCTTTGACAAATAAATGTGGTCTGCTGGCCATATCTTCCCATACTGACATATATTGCACTCCCTTGGAATTACACCAGAAACTTAGCCTATTAATGAAGTCAGACATCTTCTGACCATATTGTGGCATCATCCTTGCTGATGGTCAAATGTTGCTCAGTGCTACGCATATACCAGCCTGGTCTGTATTATCAGAGAGCTCCATAATGTTTCACTTCATCCAGCCCAGGGAAATACATGCCAGGTCATTTACACCCATATGACTAGTACTGAGTCATACCAGTACTTGTGGTCTTTTAGTCTTTATAGGCCACTTACAGAGCTGACCAAACTCCCAACCAGCTTCCCTCCTCACTGCTCTCTCTGTGAACGAATGTCTTCCAGCACCTTTTAATCTACAATAAACAAATAGCAACCTGGAAATATACCTTTCACTGGTACCAAACCTGCCTAAGCAATTTACTAGGAGGAGTGTGTCACACAGCTTATTAACTAACAGGGTAAATAATTCTTATTGTCTTCTCAGATATCTAACAGTATGTAAATATAATAAATAAATAAGGAATACCAAACTTCTGAGACAAACAAACAAATCACCCCAGTACATTTTTAAAAGGGTGGTGAAAGGGCAATTCATGAGAGCCAGTTGGCTCAGTACTAAGGATGAAAAGTTCAATATAGAAATGAAAGGAATGGCAAGAGATTTTCTAGATAGAGGCTATAATACTGCTATGGTCAATGAGACTAAAGATCTGGTAAATGGGCTAAGGAGAGATGTTGCTAAACCCTGTTTGTCAGGAATAATGTTAATCCCCAGACCAAGAAAGAAGTAACAGGAAGATTGGTAAGGTGAACTACATGACGAAGTTTAATAGACATACTAGAGCTTTACAACGGATTATTACAAAAACTGGACTAATGGTAGTGAGGTGGTAGGGACCATGCCATGATTTGTGTTTAAGAAAGAAAAACATTTAAAACAATATCTGTGTTATAAAGATATAAGTAGAAATACTATGGCGAAGAGGCTGTTAATGAAATCAGGTACAAAACCTTGCTATAACTGTACACATTGCAAGGATATTAATATGGGTGTATATTTTGTGTATCCCTTGAGTCAGGTGAGGTTTGAATTTAAGGCTTCAGGTACTTGTAATACAGAAAATGTGATCTGTCTTGCTAATTGTGTTCACTGCCAATGTTTTTACATTGGCAAGACAAATAAAAATTAAAAGAAAGAATAAGCTCACATTTTTTCTGACATTCGTAGGAATGTTCTTACTAATGCTTTAGCAAAGCATGTGGCTAGTTTAGGATTAGAGCATAAGTTTCAATTTAAGATTTTGCAAGTGGTGGTTTTAAATAAAAATGGGGGAGATTTATTAAATAAAACAGAGCTAGCTGAGTATAAATGGATTAACTACTTTAGGGCAGACCATGCACCAGGTTTAAATGGTAGTATTAGTATTAAACCTGTTCTAAAAGAGAAACATGACTTAGTGTAGTTAGTAAATGTAACTATGAATTAGTATATGTGTCTAACAATTTTTGACATTTTCTGATGTTTAATGTTAGGGCTCTTTAAATCATTAATTGTCATTGAGGGTGTTTTTTCATTGATTGGCTATGTTTTTATATATAAGAAGTGCATTCACTTGTTTTTATGATACACTGAGGAAGAGTTTTATTCGAAAGCTTTGTTTTACTTCATTTTGTTTATATTTATTAAACTGTACTTTATTGAATGGTGGACTTCCAGTCTTACTGCAGAAATACTGACCTTAAATGCCATAATTTAGACACATTAATAACTAGTTCTCACAGAATGGTCCGCACAGTTATGTATAACACTTTTGCTCCATCCACCAATATTCATCACATGACATTAACTTCCTGTTGCTGAACTCAGAAAAAACATTTAGCAATATTCCTTAGGAATAACAATTTAAACACATCAGTCCTGCATCAGTTTTATAGAATGTAATTTATTGTTTTTCAGTTATTCAGAGGATAATTAAGTGGGCCTGGAAAGTGTTCAAAGAAATTTCACCTGGAAAGTATTTGATTGTAACAGCATAAAATATAATCAAAGGATGCAATAATTAGGGATGTATTCTGTTAGCTGCCAACTGTTAATGGGTAAATTATGTTTGGAATATAGGGCACTATTCGATGAAGAACTAATAATATTATTGAACCCAGATATTATACATAGAAAGGCGAACCTTAGGGGAAATAAACTGTCATATTACATACAGAAAAGTAATGTTATCTGTTGTAAAATCATGGAATAAACTGTCATTATCTCTTAGGAACAGTCCAACCTTGGAGTTCTTTAAGATGGCAATTGACTGATGGATAGGTCAGTGGGCATATTTGTGTATCATTAAATTTGTGTTTTGATATGATCTCCAAGTCTTGATAACCATTGTAACCCTTTGTGACAACAAACACTGCCAATACCTGATCACATTTGCTTCCTTTCATTGATTCCACTCTGGAGTCTTAGTGATATATAATGCATTAAATCCATCAGTGATTAAAGTTAAAAGCTTATTAAAATGAGTGTACCCAAGGGATAAGTGTTAGACTTCCTTCAACATATTTTACAGTTAGTTCTATTACAAAGCTATAAAACCATTAGATTCTCTTAAACATTAGTTAAGAATTTGGACACTAACTTAACTAATGTAAGAATCTATTTTAATATTATATAATAATTAAACATCAGTAAAAAGATTCTAAAGAGTGGTGGGGTTTACCAAATCCATGAGTTTTGAAACAGCACACTTGTCGCAAACGTAAAGCTTTATAGTGAGGATGCATGTATTTCCATGTATGGGCATTTATACATCTTTTACATACACACATTCTAATGCCCATACACACTATATATATATACATATATCCTTTGTAATTTAACAAAAAACTTTTTTATACACATATATTTTTAACATTTTTAGTGGGTTTTAAACTGTTGGATTAAAAGACCTAGATGTAGAGCAGTAAACTTAGGTGCAACCTTGGTTATAGCGAACCCGTTTACTAAAGAGAAAGACCTTTAGCCTGTTGTCGACAGAAAAAGGTCTTTAGGGTAACGCTCAGATTTGATTCAAACTACATTGACAAGCTCATGTGAATAAAGCAATATTAAGGATGTTTCCTTATACACTTTTTATTTTAAATTTGTACTTTTAGCAAAAACAAGTAAACGTATATACGTGCTAACTCTGACTGACTGTGTCACAATTTTACTGTGCTTAATTGTTTAAATGTACTAAAGTAAGATACTTAACAAAACTAATTGATTCAAAGGATTAATGACGTACCAACTATTTTACTATTTAAACACAGCCTGTGGGTAGCGCTAGTGTTTCGTCTGAAGAAGTTCGGACATTGGTCTGAACGAAAAGCACTGTGTAGTGTTTTACGTGATTTGTGGAAATAAATTTTGGTTGCTGATTACTACTACTCATGGATTTTATTAGACACTGTTGGATACTACTGGAGGAAACTTCACCCTTGTGTGCTTGTGGTACCACACCTTTCTTTGCTCTTTTTATGTTCTATTGTCTGTTCAGTCTCACACACATGTGAACGGCTGCACACACACACACACACACACACACACACACACACACACACACACACACACACACACACACACACACACACACACTCTCTTAATTGTGTTACCTATTCCATACCTTCCCATAACATCCCAGAAAGCCTCATATTTTATTGTATCAAATGCCTTACTAATATCACCTACCATTCATAGGTTCATAGGATGATACTAGCTTTTTGTCCCTTATAAGCCTAGCCAAAAAGTTTGCCATGTTTCCTCAAAGTCAGCACCTGTTTCTCCTGTCCAGCAGGGACACAGGTGGGATCCCAAGGGTATATTTTCTGTTTCCTATCATGTCGTCCAGGTTCCTCTTAAAGAGGGCTAGACAGGTACTCTGCTTGACATGGATAGGTAGTCTATTCCACAAATGGGAGACACGTACACTTTGTGTATTAGCTCATTCTCTTCAACTCTGTTATAGAAATTATGACTGGATTATAGTGATCGGTTATTTTACAAGCAAATTGTTATCTGAGGAACTGCTTCAGCTTGCAGCACTTACCAAGTAAAGGCATTCAGCCTTTTTTAAGAAACTAAATGAATTAACCCTTTAACTGCTAACTATTTCTCAAAGGATTGACCATTTTTGATGTTTGCATATAAAATCCTGTATCTGGAAAAATAGTTCAACATATTTTCATGAAAGTTTCTAATAATGTCAATAGCTTAAGTATCTGCAAAACATCTTTAGGCTAGCTCCCAGTCTCAAAGGCAAAGCTATGTTATCAATATTAATGACAAAAAAATATGTTTTATGTCATTTTAATGCATCAAGATATACAAAAAACAAAAAAAATTTACGTTTTATACAAAAACATATGTTCTTTTTATGTCTGGAATCACATCAGCATTATTTGTTTGAGTTTGATAGCTTTATTTATTTTATTCTGAAGAGAATTGAAAAGTTACACATTTATTTTCAGCTGACTGTTTATATATATTGCAATCTGTGAATTTACAAAGACCATTATTTTTATGTCTGGAATTACACCAGCATTATTTGTTTATGATTTTGGTAACTTTATTTATTTTAGATTGAAGAGAACTGAAAAGGAGCACATTTATTTTCAGCTGTTTGATAAATATTGCAATCTGTGAATTTACAAAGGCCATTCTTGCCTGAATTCCAACTTAACTTTAAAAGGCAGTATCACATTACTCTATCATTATTTTCTTAGTAGCTGTACCCGGCCACATGTTGCTGTGGCTCAGTCTGGTTAAATGGAAAAGAAAGAAAAGAGAAAGTGCACATTTCTAATATGTTTAATTTCACAATGCTTGTGGGTATACAATATTTTTTGTTGTTCCATTGTCTGTGCAGATATAGAGATTGTCTGGTTTGCCGACTCTAGAACACGCAACATATAATTATCCATGTGAGAAGCAATCTGTGTGTAGATCTAAACCGCACAATTCTAAAGATTGGCCCTGAGCTTTGTTGATGGTGATTGCAAATGCCAATCGAATTGGTAATTGCAATCTCTTAAATTGAAGTGGCATATCCATTGGGATCATAGGAATGCGAGGAATGAGGACATCTTCACCTTTGAAAGGTCCTGTCAAGATTGTTGCTTCTATGACGTTGCTCATTCATTTTTTTACTGCAAGCCGCGTGCCATTGCAAAGCTTTGGCTGGTTGATATTTCGCAACATGATAATTGGCATGCCGATTTTCAATTGCAGTATGTGCAGTGGCATCCCTGGCAGATCGAGTGAATTCAAAAATTCTGTTGGATAATTAACCGCTTCATCTGCTTCCACAACAGTGTTGACGGACTTGTATTTGCCTCACTTTGAATGTTAGAATGAATAATATTGTTAAGTTCGTAGACGTCTTTGTTCTTGGCCGCAAGAATAGCTTGTTCAGTCAGCCAATCGTGATTCTTATAATTGGTTTGAATATTGGGAAATACTTTTTCAACCAATTCTTCTTTTGACGTCACTAAATCACAGAAGTTATGAGGCAATGAAATTTGTCCTGAGGTCAGATGAACCGGCACCTTTCCGTTCCCAATTTCCAGCAATTGATGAGAGAATATCTCAGCTGATCGATCGTTTTGCAGCTGGACACGCATATTTGTAGTTAATTTTAATGTCTTTACGTGTCGCCACAAAGTAGAGTATTTCAGGCAAGCATTTATTTCGTCCACTGGTGTCGATCGAGGAGAACCAAGCAGATCTGAAGCTGCAGAACGCGATTGCTGTGCTCGCAACCGTACATCCTCAAGTCTGGCTGCACGTCGCTCTGCTGCTTCCTTGGCATGTATTTAAGCCATTCTTTGTCTGTTTCACTCGTTCGCTGATGCCCATTCTTCCTCAGTTTGATTTGCAATTACTCGTCGCACTGCTTCTGCTCCACGAGTACAACGACCTAAGTTTGATCTTCTGCGAGGCATTATTTGGATGAACTAGAGCAGATCGATTGCACTGAAAAAGAAGTAAGAAAGTTATAACAAAAACATATAAAATTGCATATTTCTATACAAATATAAAGAATCCATAGTAGGTATATAAAAACACGCACGTATTCGAATGCAACGTGTGACATCTATATAATAGTAGGTATATAAAAACACGCGCGTATTTGAATGCAACATTTTGTGAAAATTTCAAAGCAATTGGTGAAGAACTTTCGGAGATTTAAGATTTTGAACAAACGAACATTTACATTTTTATTTATATAGATAAAATTTTCAAGACATTACTCCTTGAAAATCATATTTTTATTTTGCTTTGCACCGCCAAAAAGGTATTACGGGAGATAGACAGCAGCATCTCAAACGTGTACATTCATTTCTGAAAAGTCATTGTCAATGGCTCACTTGCCTTTGATACTAGCTGATCAAAAGACTGTCAGGGGAATTCAATAAACACTACACAATAATCTTTTCTGTGTGCGCATCGCAGTGTGATCTGTACACCGGTGTGAAATGTTTTAGATCCAGTAAACTTCGTGTAGTGGTGCGCATTCATGCTCCAGCACCAAAACTTTTTTGCCATGCAAATTATAGCATAAGCAGCTGAATTTTATGTTAATGAAGCAAATCAACATGGTGGAGTGATTCAACAACCTCTGAGCAACCGTGTAGACTCCATGTTTGTGTTAAGCGTGTATTCCAAAACTTTCAGAATACAACCACAGAAAGGAGTTTACATGGAAACAAGAGCAAGTAAAAGCTCTTATATTTATACAGAACTGACTTTAACATGTAACACCACACAAATTCTGACCTAATTACACAAGGTAGATGCTAGAAAATCAGTGTAACAATGATAATAATTCCCTTTTAAGTGCCATGACATAAATGCAGCATCGCTGTCCCACACCCAAATGAAGAATATACTTGTAAGTAATGCAGGCTGTTAAAATGTGTAAACCTCCATGAAACTGTATAATATTGTAATGTATGCATATGCAGGATGTAGCTGATGTGTTACAGTCTCATGTTATTCTAACATGTGTTCCTCTGTCACAACATTGGGCTCCCAATGCAGTTTCCCTCCCTGCATGGTTACTAACCATGTAGAATCCAAGCTGTCAGCATGGTGAATATGCAAATCAGGTCAACACACATCAGAATTGCTGACTCGCAAAAAAGAGTAACCGTGTAGGGATGTTGGCGTCATGTAGGAACTCATGTTAAATGTTTGGCAACAGTGTGAATGCTGACATCAGGGGTATGTGTCAGGTTACACTTGCAGAGGTGAACATGTGGGGCTGTAAAGGGTGAAAGTTCATGCAAGCAGTGCACAGTTCACAAGTTATGTCATCCTCATTATTTGGTTGTTAAACATCGGTGTTCTCTATCCAGCTTATTTGTTTTTCACTTGGCATTGTCTGCATGATACAGAGTTTAGTGAAACCACAAGAAACAGAGGAATGAGTGGCATATTTCTCTGAGTTGTTATGTAACTCTTCCTGTGTCAGCTAATGTATGTGTGAGGACTTAAATAGAGATGGTCCTGGGTTTCACTACAGGGTGTGCAACCTTCCCTTCACTTCTATGTTCCATGTTTGTATGGTATCATGAGAATAGAGGAAACAAATATCAATTTTGCCTATGCTTACCTTATTTATGTGAGGTTGCATAGAGGTGGGTGAAGGTGCACATAGTGCACTACTCAGAAGCTGTGTTTTATAGATGCTAATTACAGCATAAGCAGGTGTATTGCATGTTAATCAACCAGTCCCACACAGTGGAGCTATTTTGCTTGTTCATACCGAGCTGAACTAAGGAGGGCCACCAGCCATAGCTTTGTGCTGAGATACCAGATGGCTAGAGGCCTCTGAGCTTCCTAAACCATAACTTGTCTGTTATCTTAATTATTTTTGCTACTTATTGCTTATTCTTACTATTTATTGCACTTTTTATTGTCTGCTGCCTACTTTTTACTGTATTTTATTACTATAAATTAATCTGCATGGTTGTACTGCAATTGTCTGCCTTACTGGGCCTGCTAAATCCTTATTTGTTACTGCTTTCACTGTTTGCAAAGCTTTTTGCTATTTTCACTGTAAAATATTTACTGGAAATTTTCTCTGTTTGTAAAACATCTGTTTTTTTGTTCTGATCCCCCCCCCCCCCCAAGGAGTGTGTTATATAACTGAATTGTTTGCAGTAAAGCATTCTCTAGAGCCTCCTTGCTCTTTTTTGCTGTTTAAAACATGTATTTAGTTTCTCACTGCTGTTTCTCTGTTGTGTAAACGTTTATTTCATATTTTCAGCCTAAAATAGTGTAGCTAGCAGCTGTTAGTTCAGGTTAGTTCAGGTACAGGCTTGCTGCATCTGGGCCTGTTTGTTTGTAGTGGTTGTTTGTTTTGAGTACATTTTCCAGGCCATCTTGGATTGGAAAGGGCCCTTCTGCACTTTAGTGAAAAAATTGTGCTGATTGGTACCTGACTGCTAAAGGCTGGCTCTTCAAGGGCTTGGAGTAAGCACCTTATTGGTTCTTTTGAGCTTTTTCAAAGTTTTTTTTTTAGGTTTTAACCTTCTGGTATTTGAGCCTCAACTTTGAGTGGGTGTCTGCTTTTTTGCACATTGCACAGCACTGCACACTGCCACGCAATTGTGTGCCATAGCTGGACAAATAATCTCAACAGTTTGTCCCTTAGATACAGCTGTATCCCTTTAGTGTAGTCCTCATCTTTAGCACATTTTCGGCAAAGAGGCATTACCAGTGAAGCTGTGTAAGCATCCCATTGTGATAACAGCCTCAAATGTTTTTCTGTGGCCCTGCTCTACTGACTAGTGCAGCATTAAGCCTAGCTTCTGAGGTACTAACACACCTCACCCACTATTCCTACATGTGACTCCTTTTCCTGACACATTCCTGTTTCTGACCATATACATTTACCTAGCAGTATGGATGGACAACTTCCCACAATTTCTCCAGCCAGCATGGTTGTCATGGCCATCCTGAGGCAGTGTAGCTATTGCCTCATGTACACAGACAATCTTCTACTTCTAGTCCACACAAATTCAACATGTGAGAGATGCCACTATATTACAAACTTTGAATTCATGCTCTCTCACAAACCAGTCAGTACATCTGACATTGAGCGGGTTGTCAGCATGCATCCATGCTCTCTCACAAACCAGTCAGTACATCTGACACTGAGCGGGTTGTCAGCATGCATCCATGCTCTCTCACAAACCAGTCAGTACATCTGACACTGAGCGGGTTGTCAGCATGCATCCATGCTCTCTCACAAACCAGTCAGTACATCTGACACTGAGCAGGTTGTCAGCATGCTCAGCTCACCACATACTCCATCCAATCCCACATCACACATACCTACATATGTGGTGGACCTAAACACCAAAGACCTCCCAACACAAACACAAGCATGCTACATACAATACTTCCTCTGCAGAACACAATACACACAATAGCTCATGCACCAGTGTCTCACCTATCAAGCCCATAAACAGTAAACCTAATATATTAGTTACAGGTGACTCCATCGTGACACATACAGATGTCCCTGTCACCAGGCTGATAAGGAAAAGGTCAAGATCAACTGTCTGTCAGGTGCCAGGATCCACCATATCACACATGCACTCAAGTTTTTCAACAACAGGAACTGTTATGACTTTGTCATAGTCCACGTTGGTGTGAATGACTTTTAGCGTACCTCACTGGGCTATATGAGGAGAGATATGACTGAGCTCTCGGACCTCGTGTCTCGGGCAGGTATGTCCCTAGTCTTAAGCAGCATTTTACCTTTACCTGGAATGATGCCTCAATACAACCAGAAAATGTCTGACTTCAATCATTGGTTTAGTTTTAGGTGTCATTCTAAGGGGATCCAGTGTCTGTCAGCCTGGGATAACATGATTGACAGACCTCTGTGCTTTGCCAGAGATGGTCTTCGTCTGTCACCCCTGGGATTTTGGCTACTGGCTAAAGCTCTTGCCATTCCCCTAGTGCCTTTTAGTCAGTGTCAGAAGGACAGTACTCCTGACATAAAAATACCAACCAAAAGTGACCTCAAAGTCATGCTGCTAAACGCTACGAGTCTTAACATGAAACTGCACTCACTGACCACAGTCCTCTCCCTGGAAGATGCAGACATATGTGCACTCATGGAAACCTGGTTCAAGGGTGAGGAGAGCACCCCAGCCATACCAGGTTACAACTCCTTCTACATGTTCAGACCACAAACTGAAGGCATGAAAACTAAAGGAGGTGGTGCATCAATATTCATCAACGATAAATACACCTCCAGATTGGTTAAACAGTATGATGCCTCAGAGATACTTCAGGTGCAATTAATTGTTGATAGAATACCTATTCAAGTCATTGCAAGCTATATAATCCCCTCCATGTATCAGGACACCCACTCTGCCTATTTGGATCAACTTGAGTCTATCAAGATACATCTGAACACCATGGTTTTGGACAATTTTAACTACCCTAACATTGACTGCGTGAATTACTTATACTCAAACTCACCTATCCAAAGGTTCCTTGACTTTGTCAACTCCAGTGCCCTGGACCAGCTGATTGACACCCCCACTAGGGGCACCAACATCCTGTATCTGGTGCTTACAAATATGGGAGATCAATGTCACACCACCAGTATGAGTTCATCCTTGGTGAGCTCTGACCACACATCAGTCTCATTTGATGTAACTATCACACCTGACCACCTCCCAACAGCAACTAGACTAAAAAATATTCTCCAAAGCAGATTATAACTTTTCACAAGATGGTATAAATAGCTTCACTGCACCTCCCCCCACAAAAGGAAGTAGTAACTATGCTGAGGTCTGCACCAATTACCTATATAAGCATCTGTATAACTGCACTGACTTGTCCATACCTGTTTGGACCAAAACAAGCTCTTCAAGGAAGAGCAAATCTGTCTGGTGGACAACCGCCATTAACAGGTTTTACAATGAAAGGAAGAGTAAGAAGAAGTGGGCTCTAAAATGGAGACACTCCCTCCTCAGCTTAAACAAGCAAATAAGTCTTCTTGTGAAGTCCTCCAAGGCAAACTTTGAATCCAAGTTAGCTTCCGCAACAAAGGACAATCATAAGCTGTTCTTTAGTTACAGCCATAACCTAAAAGATAAGGCCCAGATTTGTGCTGAACTGGTAGTTAATGGTAACACATATACTGACCCAATTGACAAAGTTAACCAGCTAGTTGACAGGTGGGGTGAAAACATCACCCCGCTCTGTCCCCGCCACATGTACCTCATGACATCCCTACCACCTTTCCCCTGCCACTCGTCTCTAAAGAGCAGGTTGTAAATGCCCTCTCCAAGGCCAAAAACACATCATCAGTGGGATCTGATAACATCCCAGGCTGCATCCTACATGGATTCAGACAAGAATTAGCATCATCATTGGGTACTCTTTTCAATCACAGTCTAAGCACCAGTTTTGTCCCAGATGAATGGAAAATAGCCGTTATCCCCTTGCACAAAGGTGGTGTTTCTACTGTCCCTGGGAACTACAGACATATTAGCCTGACTAGCCTTATCTGCAAGGCCATGGAGAGAATCATCATGGACCTTATCAACAAAGATATAGGTAATCTTCAAACACTAGATCCTACCCAGTTTGGATTTTAAGGGGAGATCATACCTGTTAATCTTGGTGGACTTCTTCAAGACAGTCAACAGGGCCCTGGATGAGGGGAAATTTGTGCATATAGCCTACCTAGACCTAGCCAAGGCATTTGACACCATCCCTCACTCAGGCATCACTGACAAACTCTCCCAGCTAGATATTAACCCTTATATCATAAGGTGGGTTGCGAACTGGCTCACTGATAGAACCCATACAGTCAAAATAGGGGAATCCACCTCCAACAGCAGACCCATAACTAGTGGCATTCAACAGGGATTGGTCCTGGTACCTCTACTGTTTGGAATTGATTTCTTTAAAGTACAAGCTAAAACCAAGGGACTGTGGTTGACAAAGTTTGCTGATGACTGCAAACTGGGTGCAGTCATAGAATCTCCAAACAATGTCAACATCCTTCAAGAAGGTCTTATGCAAATAAATGACTGGTGCCAAAGTCATGACCTCAGACTCAATGCAATAAAATGTATTATTATCCCTTTGAATAAGAGTGATGTTCCTGCAAATTACAACATCAATGGCAATACCCTAAGTATGCACCCAGTGGTGAGAGATCTGGGTACTCAGGTTGACAGCAACCTTGTCTTTGATCACCATGTTTCCACAGTGGTAAGAAAGGCATTCTATATGGCTCATCTCATAAGTAAGGGCATTGCCTCAAGAAAAGGAGAAGTGATCCCCTCCCTGCACTCTTCACTCATTAGTCCAATAATTGAGTACAACACCCCTTTGGTATGTACATTTCAAAGCACCTGCAGCAATTGGAGAGACCACAAAGGTTCCTCACAAGGAAAATTCAAGGCCTTCAGCAGCTATCCTATGTGGACTGGCTGAAATCACTCTCACTTTATTCTCTTTCATACAGACTACTCAGAGGTAATCTCTGCCTTGTATATAAGGTGATCTCTGACCCTGTTTTATTGGAAATGCTGCACATCTGAAAGTCAAATGGCACATGGGTTACTCACTCTAAGGACCTAAACCTGGTATGTGACATCAATATAAACTGTTGGAGGGACAAACGTGTCTCCCAGAGATTACCACACCTTTGGAATAGACTCCCATTTCACATCAAACAGAGCACCTCATTGGCCCCCTTCAAATGCAATCTGAACAATTGGATGAGTAACCATAAATTCACCCTGGGGGTTCCACCTGTGTCCCTCTTGAATAGGGGCAATAGGTGCTGATCGTGCTAACAAGGGTAAATTTGGCTAGGCTTGTAAGAGCCCTCGGGCCATTTGCCTAGTAACTTCCTATGATCCTAAAATCCTATAAAGCATCCATGTAGCCTCCATTCTGGTTTTCCTTCACTACTGCAATACCATTGAAGTAGAGACCAGGAACTTTTAACTGATGAAATGCTAGGGGCTGTTGCAGCTATTCTACATTTGTATGTGCTAGAGGCTGAATTCAGTGCTGCTGTTGCTGCTGACAGTAGACCTAGGCTGAGAAGGAGAAGAGTGTTCAGGCCCAGGGTAACTTTTTAGGTGCTACATGAGCTGGAGATTGTAGAGCACTACACGGTGGACAGGGACACATTACAAGAACTCTGGGAACTTTGCTGCCCTCAACTTAGAGCCAGAGCCAACAGAGGGGAGACCATCACAATGTAAACTAAAGTATGTGCGGTCCTTAGAATATTAGCTACTGGTACTTTTCAAAGATCAACTGTGGACAGGATGGGTGTGTCACAGGCATCAGCCTCCAGGATCCTCCACCAATTTCTGGATGCTATGCTCATACATGCCAGTGAGCACATATTTTTCCCTCATAGTTCTGAAAAGAGGGCCATCAATATGGAACTGTTTTACCATGTAGCACACTACCCTGAAGTACTGGGCCCCATAGATTCCACTCATGTACACCTTAAGGCATCACCTGGGGAGTGGGGTATAACCTACATTAACCACAAGGGATACCCTTCCATCAACTTCCAAGCTGTGTGCAATGCCCAGGGAATTATCTTGAATGTGTGTGCTGGCAGCCCTGGCTGCTGTTATGACTCCCATATCTGGCACACATCACAGCTGTATCATATGTTTGCTAGGGGGGATATCCCACAGGGCCATTTACTGGGGGATGCTGGTTATGCCCTAGAACCATACCTGATGACACCCATCAGAAGTGCACACCCACCTTCACTGATCACCTAGGGACCTAGAGACCTAATATCTTTCTATGTGTCACATACACAGAGTAAAACTGATGCCAGGAAACTCACACAACCTTTCCCTAAACATGTATTGGCTGTGTACTGCTTGCATCAGACAGACTCAGCCCTAAACTAAGGGTGTGTCAACTGCTGCATTTTCAAGATAAGTCCTGAAACTAGAGTGTATTTTTTAATAATATTATGGCATATCCTTGTATTTCCCAAGTCAGTACAGTAAGTGTACAGAATTTACCTTAACGTGTGACATCAGACACATGTGTACACTTAGTTAATCATCGTGTAAACCCAATGCTTGTTGCGCTAGTCAGTTCTATATATGATATTTTATTATTGTTTGTTGTCCAGTTCCTTTCTATGACATAAAACTCCACGTGGAAAGCTTGCAAACTAAGGCCACAATATACGTACATGTCCTATATTTACACTACATCCATTTGTCTGCACCCACTTAATCTTCCTTCTCTGTTTTCCCTCCTTATATTCATCCTGAGCTCACTCATAGCTATGAGTTACTACTACAGAGATATTGTTTTTTGTTTTCTGGTCTCTGACAATCTTGATTGTAATCAGTGTTTATTTCTTCTATGGTACTTGTTTGTAACTGTGTCTTTTTTGTTATTATAAGCTTTATTGCAATTTATCATGTATTTTGATATGTTTGAAGCTTTTCTTCTCGGGCCACCACTGAAAAAGGGCTTGTATCCAGTTGGACTAACCCAGTTAACAGATGTCAAATAGGTAAGCAAATTGTTTCCCCAACCCCAAACACCACAACAATCACTATGATCCTTGTTTCTCATTACTTTCTGCACACATATATCAACCACAATACAAAATGTAATATTTAGTGTTGTGTTCTCCCTCATGGACAGGGCCACTTGCTGGTGCTCACAGGCTTGTTCTGCCAAACTCAAACAACCAAGTATATCATTGCTAGAATCTCCTTGTGTTCTGACTGAGAGTGCTTCTCAAACAATCTGGAAATATAGAGCTGATAAGTATATTTTTTGACACTTTAACTGTTCAGAGTTCACTGTCTTTATTTTTGCTTGACTGAATTATTTATATATCTGCTGGTAGAATTTTGTTTTCAGATCTGTGCGAGAACTTTTTTTTCCCACCATATTGCTGTTGTGTTTTTAAAGTTGCTGGCTTTTGCAGTTGCCCGCCCCTATTATAAATTTGATTTGGGGCACTCCTCCTAGTCCCATCTCTTTAGCCGATTCTACCTAATACAAAGATCATTTGGGAAGGCCAAACCTTAGTCCCTTAACCTTGAATTATCTTCTGTTCCTGCTCTTTCCCCTTTTTTACTTTATAAATAAAAAAACACCTTATTCGGCTGCTTATATTTCTAATTTGTGTTTCTTCCTACTACTCTGTTACTTCATTTTGCTTTGCTTTTCCTGCTACTTGCTGCCTGTTCTCTGAAGTGTTCAACTGCATCTTTTCTGTTGCATTTATTACTGCTTGTTTATAGCCTGTCAAAATTGTTGTGTTATTCTTAAATGTTATTCTAAGCTCTTAGTTTTTGGTTTTAGCACTTGGGCTTTAGGACCATTCCTTAGATCACCCTGGCCTTTCTCCCTCAGACTCTGACAAATATGGATGGAGAATTTCCTTCAGCTTCTCCTGGCAGTCTGGTTTATATGGGCATCCCGAGACAGTGTAGCAACTGCCTCATGTACACAGATAACTATCTACTACTACCTAGCAAAACAATTTGTGAGAGATGCAATTACATTAGGAACCTAGAGTCCAAAATCTCTCCCTCAAGCCAGTATACCAGTATAAAAGGTTGTCAACATAATCACTACACCTCAAACATTACCCACATCTACACAACACACACCTACATATGTGGAGGTCCTCCACATAAACATACCCAAACAAAGGAGACCTCCTGAGGCAAAAACACACGTGATCTTCACAGCCCTCCACACCACATACTATGCATAGTCCACACACCTGTGTCTCACAGCCACTAAGGCTTCACCATAAACCCAACATATTAGTCATAGGAGACTCCATTGTGAGACACACAGATGTGCCTCTCACCAGGCTGGATAATGAGAAAGTCACGGTTAGTTGTCTGTCAGGTGTCAGAATCCACCACATCACATACGCACTTAAGTCTCTCAACAACAGGTACTGTTATGACTGTCATAGTTCATGTTGGTGTGAATGACTTGAGATGTACCTCTCTGGACTATATGAAGAGAGACATGATTGAGCTTGCTGATTATGTGTCCCAGGCAGGTATGTCCCTAGCTTTAAGCAACATTCTGCCGTCACCCAGAATGATGCCTCATTACAAACAGAAAATGATTGACTTTAACAATTGGTGTAGTTTCTGGTGTCATTCCAAGGGAATCCAGTACCTGACAGCCTGGGAAGCTATGATGGACAGACCACAATGCTTTGCCAGAGATGACCTGCATCTGTCTCACCTGGGCTTCAGGCTTCTGGCAAAGCATCTTGCCTCCCTTATAGTGCCTTTTTTAGGAAATGTGATGAGGCTAAAACTACCAACATAAAAATTTCAACTAAACACAAATTAAAGGTCATGCTGCTAAACGCTAGGAGTCTAAACATGAAACTGCACTCATTGCAAGCATTCCTAATCCTGGAAAATGCTGACATATGTACAGTCACAGAAACCTGGTTCAAAAATGCAGAGAGCACCCGAGCCTTACCTGGTTACTCATCCTATCAACATTCAGACCACAAACTGTGGGCAGTAAAGCCAAAGGAGGTGTAGTTTCAATATACATTAAAGACATCCACTCCTCCAGGCTGGTCAAACAGTATGATGCACAGGAGGCACTCCATTGACAAGACCCCTATTCAGATCATAGCACTGACTCAAGATGCCCAATCTGCCTGTTTGAACCTGTTCGAATCTATCAAGATTCAAGCCTTTACCCTGATCCTGGGTGACTTTAATTTCCAAAACATGGACTGGAAGAACTACTCATGCCAGAACACAAATGCCCAGAGATTTTGTACACAAGAGGTAGAAACATACAGGACATTATTGTACACAGCAAATTTGTTAAGCCAGTGGATAAGTTATGTGGCACTTTAGGTATACTGGGCACTAGTGGTTGTACTAGATGCTCTGCATGTAAATATGTTGTTAATTTTTTTAGTTATATCAATGGTGTTCCCTTTAGCCCTAAATGACATTTTACTTGTGTAACATCTAATGTTATTTATGTTCTCAGATGCTCCTGCAGTCCCTTTTATATAGGTGAAACTAAGAGAAGTTTTAAATTGAGACTGCAGGAGCACATTAGAGACATAAAAATGGAAAAAAGTTGCTAGTCCTGTTGCCATGCATTTTAAGTTGTTTCACAATAGTAACCCAGACTCTCTGCAAGCCAGCATCCTAGAACAAGTTAATTGGGGTGTTGGCAACTCTGAGTTTAAGAATAAACATCATGTGTTATAGAAAGAAAATATTTATATTTTAAAATACAATATTTTAAGTCCTTATGGACTTATACTAAATGTTCATGGAAACTTTTGATATAATTGTTTTCTAAATATAATAGAAATACCATATTTATGTTTTAAATATTAATTAATTAGTTAAGTGTTTTATAATTGATAGTTTATGTTTGTATAAAATGACACTGTTTTTTCTTTACTGATGTACTCCTAGAAGGAATTCCTTGCCGAAGAGCTAGAGACTTGAGACGTTCTTGTTAACAAAGTGCAAGCTGTTGAATTTTATATTTTTTTAGTGGCCTTTTTGTCCTATTTCCATTCCTTAGATCTCCCTGGCCTTTCTCCTTCAGATTCTGACTAATATGGATGGAGAATTTCTGACAGTTTCTCCTGCCAGTCTGGTTTATATGGGCATCCTGAAAACATGTAGCAACTGCCTCATGTACACAGACAACTATCTACTACTACTACCTAGGAACGCAATTCGTGAGAGATGCAATTACATTTGGAACCTAGAGTCCAAGTTCTCTCCCCCTCAAGCCAGTATATCGTGTACCGAAAAGGTTGTCAACACAATCACTACACATTAAACACTACCCACACCTACATATGCGGAGGTCTTCCACATAAACATACCCAAACAAAGGAGACCTCCAAGGCAAAAACACATGTGATCTCCACAGCCCTCCACACCACCTACTATGCATAGTCCACACACCTGTGCCTCACAGCCACTAAGGTTTCACCATAAACCCAACATATTAGTCATAGGAGTCTCCATTCTGAGGCACACATGTGCCTCTCACCTGGCTGGATATTGAGAAAGTCACGGTTAGTTGTCTGTCAGGTGTCAGAATCCAACACATCACATACGCACTCAAGTGTCTCAACAACAGGCACTGTTATGACTCTGTCATAGTCCATGTTGGTGTGAATGACTTGAGACATACCTCTCTGGACTATATGAAGAGTGACATGACTGAGCTCACTGATTTTGTGTCCCAGGCTGGTATGTCCCTAGCTTTAAGCAGCATTCTGCCATCACCCAGAATGATGCCACAGCACAAACAGAAAATGATTTACTTTAACAATTGGCGTATTTTCTGGTGTCATTCCAAGGGAATCCAGTACCTGACAGCATGGGAAGATATGATAGACAGACCACGATACTTTGCCAGGGATGACCTGCATCTGTCTCACCTGGGCTTCAGGCTTCTGGCAAAGCATCTTGCCTCCCCTATAGTGCCTTTTTAGGAAAAGTGATGAGGTTAAAACTACCAACATAAAAATTTAAACTAAACACATATTAAAGGTCATGCTGCTAAACACTAGGCATCTAAACATGAAACTGCACTCATTTCAAGCATTCCTAACCCTGGAAAATGCTGACATATGTACAGTCACAGAAACCTGGTTCAAAACTGTGGAGAGCACCCCAGTCTTACCTGGTTACTCATCCTATCAAAATTCAGACCCCAATCTGTGGGCAGTAAAGCCAAAGGAGGTGGAGTTTCAATATACATTAAAGACATCCACACCTCCAGGCTGGTCAAACAGTATGATGCACAGGAGGCACTCCAGGTGCAGTTAACCATTGACAAGACCCCTATTCAAACCATAGCACTGACTCAAAATGCCCAATCCGCCTATTTGGACCTGTTTGAATCTATCAAGATTCAACCATTTACCCTGATCCTGGGTGACTTTAACTTCCAATAGACTGGAAGAACTACTCATGCCAGAACACAAATTCCCAGAGATTCCTTGATTTTGTCAATGCAAATGCCTTGGAACAGCTAGTCGATACCTCCACAAGAGGTGATAATATCTTGGACTTGGTATTAACCAACATGATTAACCACTGCAGCATCCCTATAGTATCATCCTCCCTGGCAAGATCTGACCACAAAGCAGTCACTTTCAAAGTCACCATCTCCTGCAACCACCCTCTAGCTAGGATCAGACATACAAACGTCTCCAAAGCTGATTACAGCCTCCTGAGGGATGGTTTAAACAGCTTCTCAGCCCCCTCCCCCTCTGTAGGAACTGGCACAACTATCCAAAACCGCACCAAAGCACTATAAGAGCATTTATATAGCTGCATGGAATCAGGAATGCCTGACAGGACTAAATCCTCCTCCTTAACGAAGAGTAAACCTGTCTGGTGGACATCTGCAATAAATAAACTCTATAACAAAAGGAAAAAATGCTGCCCAGGACCAAGAAGGAGCAAGTGCCCAATTGGAAGCAATGTCTCCTTAGCCCGAACAAGCAAATAAGAGCAGTAGTGAAATCCTCCAGAGCAAACTTCGAGTCCAAATTGGGCACATCTACTAGAGACAATCATAAGACCTTCTTCACATATGTCCACAACCTCAAAGGAAGCACCTAGATCTGTTCAGAACTGGTGGTCAAGGACACCACATATAAAAATGCCATAGATATAGCAAACTTGCTGGCTGACAGATTCACCAAAAACTACCCCTCTGTCCCCCCATCAATAAATCAGGACATCCCCAGTACCTGCCCCCTTCCCCTTATATCTAGGGAACAGGTCATCACTGCTCTCTCAAAGGCAAAAATACAGCCTCCATGGGACCCGATAACATCCCAGATTGTATCCTACATGAACTCAGACAGGAACTTGCAGCACCATTAGGCACCCTATTCAACCAAAGCCTGAGTACTGGCTTCATCCCAGCTGAGTGGAGGACAGCCACTGTCATCCCTTTACACAAAGGTGGAGCATCCACTGATCAGGGAAATTATAGACCCATCAACCTAACTAGTCTGATCTGCAAGGCTGATCAACTGTGTGGGATCAAGTGTTTGGAGGTTGACAATGTCCTTGTTAATGAGGCTCATGATAATCAGTTTATTTATGGTGTAATTCTAAGAGGATCCAGTACCTGTCAGTGTGGGATTGCATTGTGGATAAACCATGCTGCTTTGCAATACATGGACTTCACCTGGCACCTCTAGCCTTCTGTTTGCTGGCTAAGATACTTGCCTCCACCATTATACCTTTATTAGGAAAGGTCACAAAAGCAGACTTTGAAATGTGAAAATATACAACTTGAACAAAATAAGGGTCATGCTGCTAAACCCTAGGAGTTCACATCTGAAACACCACTCTCTGTAAGCACTCTTCTCATTCGACGATTTTCACATCTGTGCAGTCACAGAAACCTGGTTCAAGGGTGCAGTAAGTACCCTGGCTTTGCAAGGCTACAGTGCCTTCCACACATTCAGACACCAAATTGAAGTTGTGTGAACCACAGGAGGCATAGTATCTATCTTCAGTGAAGATGATTGCGCCTCTAGGCTGGTTAGACAAGATAAGTCTATGGAGTTAATGCAAGTACAATTTACTGTGACTAAGAAACACCTTCATGTTATTGCCAGTTATTCCATGAACAAGAAAGGGCACACAGCATATTTATAACTACTTGGAACAATTAAAGTATAACAAAACAACCTAGTCAGGAGTGATTTCAACTATCCCTCCATTGCTTGTGATACTTACAGGAGGCCAAACTCACTTGCACAATAGTTCCTGGACTTTGTTAACTCATATGCCATGGAACAAAGAGTGCACCAACCCACAAGGGTCTCTAATATTCTAGATCTGGTCCTCAACAATATGATTGACCAGAGTAATGCCTCATGTGCAAGGCCTGCACTGTTTAAATGTAAGCTAAAAACAATCTTTTTTGAAGTAGCAATAGATACAGAACTACAACAATGAGAAGTCAGGTTAACGACCTTCATCCAAGGTAACTACATCCTCATAAGGGATGGTATAATCTACTTCCAAGATCTAGTTTCTACAGAGGACATTGACAACTATAGTAAGGTATAGTCATATGCCCTGTATAAACATCTACACAAATGTGTAGCCCAAGCCATGTCTGATAGGCTCAAAGAAAGATCCACAAGAAAAGAGAACATGCAGGGGGGTGTCTGTCATGCCTAGGTTATACAGTAAGCAAAAGAAGCTGCTGTGTACAAATGCAAAAGTGGGAATCCAGAACTGGAAGACAACCCTCCTTAGCCTAAACAAGCAAATATGACAAAGTGTAAAATCATCAAAGAGCAAATATGCAAAACATTTAGAAACCATATCCAAGGGTAACCATAGTGTTTTCTTTTGCTACATCTGCAACCTCAAATATAGAATTCAGATGTGTGCTGAACTAATTGTGGATGGTATTGCACACACTGACCAGTGAAAATTGCAAACGTACTAGCAGACAGGGTTGGCTAAAGATTCACCCCCACCCTACCCCAAAGCTTGCCACAAATCATGTCTTCAACAGCAACTCCAACCTGCATTTACAAAGAGCACGTAATCACCACTCCCTCCAAAACTAGAAACATAGCTTCCATGGGACCAGGTGGCATTCTGAGCTGCATTCTGCATGTTCTTAAACAAAGAGCTACTCCCCTAGGCACCCTATTCTACCTCAGTCTGAGTACTGCCTTTTTCAACACTGATTGGAAAACAGTGACCGTTTTCCCCCTACATAAGGGTGGAGCTGCAACATGCACATGTAATTATACATCCCTAAGTTTAACCATCCTCATCTGTAAGGCAAAGGAACAAATTCTCATGGATGTCAGACACAAGGACATACTGTAGATGACCTCCAAACAATAGATTTGTTCCAGCTTCTTTTTCTAAAGGGTAGCTTAGGGCCACAAAACCTTGTGGAATTCAAGAATGTGACCTGAGACATAGATTAAGGCAAAGCTGTACACACATCCTATCTTGACTTGGGCAGGTCCTTTAACACAATCCCACATTTGTGCCTCAGTGAGAAACTAACCCAGGTGAATATCAACTCCTATGTTGTCAGGTGGGTTGTAAACTGGCTCACAGACCAACAATACTCATTGAAAGTGGGAGACCTCACCTCTAGCAGCAGATTTGTCACCCTTGGGGTCCCACAAGTGTCAGAGCTATTCCCACTCTTGTTTACCATATACTTCTCAGAAGTCCAGAAGAACACAGAGGGTTTTTGGCTAGCCGAGTTTGTAGGTGACTGCAACATACATGCTATAATTGAATCCCCTAACAATGTCTGCACAGTTCAAAAGTGCCTTACACACACTAATGACT
Source organism: Protopterus annectens (assembly GCF_019279795.1). NCBI lineage: Eukaryota > Metazoa > Chordata > Ceratodontiformes > Protopteridae > Protopterus > Protopterus annectens. The sequence goes on from NC_056735.1 coordinate 61,174,880, forward strand.
GTTGAAAAAGCCATGCTCTTAAACTAAGTTAAAAAAATGCATCATCATTCCTTCACTAGTAACAATGTTCCTCCTTATTATAATATAACCAAAAATACCCTAATCACCAGTTCTGTATTGGTAGACCTAGGAACACATCTCAAATGCAACATGTGTCTACTGTGGTGAGGTTGTTATTCTATATCTGGCATCTGATTAGCGAAGGCATTGCATCAATGTCAACATAAGTTATAAATCCAATATACTCATCCCTCATCAGGTCTATTATTGAATATAATGCTCCCTTTGGTATGTATCATACCACACACCTGCAGAAACTTGGCAGATATCAGAGAAGTCTAACGAATAACAAATATGGTCTGTAACATGTGTCTTATGTAGACATACTGAAGTAGCTGTCAGTGTACTCAGTATCATATGTTGTGATTTGAGGCAACTTATGTATGCCTTACAGGGCAATCTCTGACCCAAATGTGATGAAAACGCTGCACCTCTATAAGTCTTATGGGACTACAATCATCTGTTCCAGGGACCACAATGTAGACTGTGACATAAATAGGACATGCTGGAGCAATAGAAGCATTGGTTGCCACTCCTCTGGAATAGGCTTCAAAATCATGTCAAGCAGAACAATGTCATGGCCCTGTTTAAGCACAGCCTAGATGACTCCATGTGAAACTATTCATCTCTGCCATGGATTGCCACTGCTTCTGTCCTGCACATAGGTAGTCCTTGCAAGGCAAATCTTGGACATACATGATATCTGTTATCAAATATTATATTGTGATGTAATGGCTAGGTTTCTAAGCACCATCAGGTCAATAGCCTACTAACATGCTATGAACCTATGAACCTATGGTGATGTACAAGCAAAAATTACCATTATACTATACTACTGTTCTGATGAGAGTTGAGTACATTGCTGACATAAAATCCTGAGATCTGAATCTGATGGTGTGACTTCTGATGTGCACCATATGTTTGTACAAAAACATCATTACAGGGAAAAGGTATAATTTTATGAGGTACATTTCAAGTTTCTGACTTCACAACCCTTACTAGAGCATCCACTATAAAGCAGTAAAATGATGATGCTAGCAACTGTATAACTGTCCAAGTACAATATAACTGACAGGTACAATTATCAGTTCAACAGCAGAGATTAAGATGTGATAATAATTAATGTAAATAGTCACCCTGTGGATCAGACACATAGCTTTAGTATCCCTGTATCCAAAAGATAGAACACAGGGATATGGCACAGTTATCATCATTTGCAAAGGTTATTTTGTGGTGGGGCAGGAGGCCTAGGCTGGCAAAAAAGTTTGGTAAGTGTGTGTGAGTAAGGAAGGAAAACAGGCATAATGAACCATGTTACAGTTTTGTGTGTGTGTGTGTGTGTGTGTGTGTGTGTGTGTGTGTGTGTGTGTGTGTGTGTCTGCAGATGCCCTCAATGTGACATTAGTGTGTGAGTGCCTGCATGAACACAGCCAAACTCAGTGCTAGCTCTACATGTCTGTATATTGGATAGGTGGGAGCCATGCATGGTAGAGTTGACAGTTCATCATTGTCACCTCTGATCATGAGAACTGGCTCTGCCAGGAGTTGCACTGGCACCTCCACAGCCAAGGCCAGATGCAGGCTACCACCTGAAGGTGACTGATGTCTACTGGCCATGCTCTCTTCATGGGAATGCCCAGGACCGTAACCCATGGCCTACCATGTCTGGGTGTGGACAGCACACTTCCTGCTGGAACAATAAAAGTATTGCCACTACGGGAGCATGATTGGGCAAGGCCACATTGGCTATAAGTAGATCTTGTTGCTGACCTATGCCCACAAGGATGACATTCCCTTCCCAGCAGATGTTCCATCACAGACACTGCATATTCCATGACAGATATTCCATGGTCCATCTCAGACACACCTCTTTCCAATGTGTTATTATTCATCTGATCCATGGAATCAACAACACGGTGGAGGCAGTCACAGATGTCAGACTGTGCCACATCTATACAACCCTGAGCATTTGTCTGGAATGTCTTTCTGAATGTGCCTCTGCCTCCATGATGACCCTAAACATACTGTGAGTGACACGGGAAGAGACACCTACACCAGGTGGAGGAGAGAGAGAGCAGGCTCCTCTGAGCACCCCTATAAACCCTCCTGCATGACACCTCACCAACACTTTGGTTATGGCCAGGCCCAACAGGTACTGAAGCTGCAGTAGACACACTTTCCTGGTCAATGTCCTCACCCTTCACCTGTTCAATATCTGTGGCCTCAGCAGACTGGGGATGTGTAGGCAAACTGGCCATGTACAGGGAAACATAGGAGGGGGTCACTGTATGTCAACCTCTCTGTCAGATTCAATCTCTGCAACCCCCGGCTGTGCCTCACTTTGGCCACAATCAACATTCAGAGTTTGATGAGACACTGACATCAGGTGGCACAAGGGCCACAGTACCATTTCTATGATCACCTGTGATTAAAAGGAAGAAACACAACAATACATTAATGCCTGCACTACTAAGCTGCAATATATTCTAAACAAGTAACACTGTTTTCACTACTACAGACAGTACAGCAATACTCACAACAGGGCTAAGATGAGACATTATGAGATTTCTTGAACTTGATCTGCAGTACTGACATGTAAATGTATTTGGCTTACTATCTGCTGGAGGCCTACGTCTTTGCATTCTTGACGGTCCTGAAATAAGTAAAGCAAGAGGTAATGACAACATCACCACATTTAACAGTAAAACAGGGGGTAATACATTTACTCCTCTATATCTGCAGTAACTGCAATGTCAAGAAGAACATGTCTGACAACTTCAAAATAAGCTTATAACTGTAGCAATCTTAAATTCCCCCACAGAAAAAACAACTGACACAGACATATAAGTTATTGAAATTATTTTACTATGCCACAGTATTCTAAGGATCATATAACAAAGCATACTTGGAAGCTCCTCTTCAGATGCAGGAGTGGTGCCCACATCCAGCACATACAGTGACATAGCTTGCTGAGAACTGTCCTGGGTGGCAATGTTTGCCAGGAATTCTTCAGTGGCAGGGTGAGGTGGTTCTACAGCATGCCCTCCACTGGTGACATGCAGATCACGTGCTACTGCAGCTGCACACCTCCATGCTGCAGTTATCGTATCTGTAGTTCTATAATGCACCTACTCATATGTGCAACTGTGTCATCCAACACCATTGATGTTGGCCACTATTTCATTTCACAGAGCTGTACTCTCAGCCATATTGGCCCACCCCTGTCCAGCAGTACTGCAGCATTTTGCCTTAAGGCCTCAAATATATTATTCTCTGAATCAGTAAATGGTGGCCTACAATGAGCAGACATTGTGGTCTAAAAGACAAAAGCGTGATAACAGATATAAGGATTGCATCACTACAAATGAACTGTTTATAGATAAAGCAGTAAAGGCAGGCTGCCAGTATTCCCCCCCGGGGTAAACATGAAAGAGTCTGCATATGTACAAAGCTAACAAGAGGGGTGATATTAAACAAGGAGACTAAGAAGAGAAACATATCCTTGTTTGTGCCATAGCAGTAACTCAGCTATGCACTCCCAAACAACATAACAGGCTAAAGAGTCATTGTGCTAACAAGACATCAGTGAAATGCTAAAAGTATTATAAAAGGACCTGCCCATGAAACGTGTACATATTTATTACACAACATTCTCTTTTCAGGTATTCGCAATGCTGTGTACCTCTTAAATGGCTTGACAAAGAATGGCGTCATTGCACTTCTATGTAATGTATACAGATAAAAGTGTAAGCCTTTACTTCACAGTATTCTTAACGGCATTCCAGCATATGCATTATGTAGGTTACAAAATGGGAACATACCTGCTGAAGTTCAATACTCCTCTGTAGAGAAATACTGTTATGAAAAAAATTACTCAGCAAGGTAAATAATTCACTAACTCTCCCCGACATCAGTTTGGCCTGCTACACATTTTCCCTTTTTATAATGGAGTAGATTGGCAATGGATTGCATCTGTGTTAGTTTTTGCTTCAGAGATGCTAATCACAGCATAAGCAGGTGAACTGCATGCTAATCAACCAATCTTGTGGAGCTAGTCCAGCAGATATAAAGCATCCATGTATACTCCGTGCTGTTTTTTTATGCGGATTTCAAAAGTAGTGGAGTAGAGACACAAAGTAAGCACAAACAGATTGTAAGAAGCTACTGCTTTAATCCATTTGTCTGTGCTAGAGGCTGAAACCAGTGCTGTTGCTGCTGGCAGTAGGCATAGGCAGAGAAGAAGACTTTGCAGGCCAGGGACATATTACACAAACTGTGCAACCTCTGGCAGCCTTAACTCAGACCCAGAGCCAAATGCAAGGAACCCATCCCAGTGGAAACTAATGTATGTGTTGCACTTAGAATCTTAGCTACAGGTACCTTTCACAGACTAACAGAGGACATACTGAATGTGTCATAGGCATCAGCATCCAGGATCTTCCAAAAAATCCAAAATGCTGTGCTCCAACATACCAGAGAGCACATTAAATTTTGAGTAGAGGTCCACAAATATGCTGCAGTTGTACCATGTAGCTCGCTACCCTGAAGTAATGTTCACCATACATCACAGTCATGTACACATTAAAACAAAATCTGGGGAACAGGGTAGGGTATACATTAACTGTAAGGTCTATCACTTGATAAACTGCCAAGTCATGTGTAATGACAAGGGAATTATCTTGAAAGTGTGTGCTGGCAACCCTGGCAGTTAACACAATTCCCATATCCGCAACACCTCCCAACTAAACCAGATCTCTGCTATGCGCCATATCCCAGTGGGTAATTTAGGGGTAGATGCATGCTATGCAGTGGAGTAATGGTTGCTGAAACCCATCAGAAATGCAGACACATAAGACACACATGCACACACATGCACACACACACACACACACACACACACACACACACACACACACACACACACACACACACACACACACACACACACAGAAGAACACCTTAATGAGGCACACAGTTCATACTGCAATGTCATAGTCCATGTTTTTGGGCTGCTTAAGTCATGGTTCTAGTGCCTACATACATCTGGGCATTGCCTGCAGTACAATTCACAACCATGTCCCACAATACTGACAGTGTTGCCATGCTCCACAACTTAATCTTGTGGAAACAGCTGAAGCAGGATCATCAAGAGTGAGGGGCACATATCTTCCCAACAATGCCAAGATCACCACAACCACAGGCCGATGAGGAGTCAGAGTGGGAACCACCAGCTGTTCTGGTTGTAGGCAGACATAGGTGTGCTCAGTATGTCCTTGCATTGGATAGGAGACAACCCATAGCACACTGACTCACCACCTAGGAGCCTAAAACCTTCCTCCTACTACACTATACTTTTGTACTGGGGAAGCACTACAGGCAACATCTTGACAGTAAGGATAGATATTGCAGTTTCTGACTTTACAACCCTCAACAAATCCAACAACAGGCAGGATGCTAAACAAGCAGAGTAAACAGAGCAACATATTCTTATCTGTGCCAAAGCAGGAGCACACCTTTGCTCTCCCACCCCCAAAAGAACAGTCAGTGCTTGTTCATGCCATCCAACCCGGCCTTCATTAGTTGGCAACTGTGTATAATATTATTCCCAGTTAATATCATATGACATTATAAATGCAATGATGTTGTATGGTTTATACACTGCATGTCTCAGAGTACAGGTCAGATAAATGCTCTATGACCAAGAAACAAAGAAAGGTAAGACAGTGCTATATATTTCAGAGCAATAATCATAACCGGGTGTGCAATTACTAAGTGCAGTATCTACAAATATAAAAATTGTAATAAATATACAACATGTAATGTTTTAATATCACTGTACAGTCTATTTCATTTCTTTTTGTGCTGAATGAGCTTAGTTTTTTGTCCCACCAGGTGCTCCAATATCCTAGACCTGGTCATTACCAACATGGGAAATCGATGCTCCACACCTATGGTCACCCCCTCGTTGGTCAGGTCAGACCATAAGTTAATCACCCTTAACATCCACATTCCACCCCCACTCCCCAGTAAGGAAACCACCATAAAAAAACTTCTCCAAAGCCAACTTCATGCTATTCAAGTCAGAAGTTACAATCTTCATTACACCCATGCAGACGGGAACTGAAAGTTGGACTGCTGAATCCTACACTAAGGCACTGTACGAGCACATCCACTCATGCATAAATCGTGCCATCCCAAATAGAACCAAGATGCTCTCCTCCAAAAAAAGGAAGCCAATCTGGTGGTCCCCTGCCATAAACAAACTTTACAACTAAAGGAAGAAACTGTTGCAGAAAAGAGGAAAATCCCAGGATGCAAAAAACTCCCTTACCAGCCTCAGTAAGAAGCTGAGATCCCTCATAAAATCCTCCAAAGTTAGTTATGAAAATAAAATTGCCAAAGATTCCAAAGACAACCACAAGGCATTCTATAACTATGTCAAGAATCTAAATGGCAATGCTCAGATCTGCTCTGAGCTACAACAGAATGGCATTAAATATACTGATCCCAAGTATATTGCCAATATCCTGGCAGATCGATTCAGTGCCAACTTCACCCCCTCTCACCCCCTAAATGGCCCATCTCAATCCTGGAAGATTGCCAAATTCCAGTAATAACAGCCACACAGGTAAAAAATGCACTCTCCAAAGCTAAGAATACAGCATCCATGGGACCAGATGACATCCCGGGCTGTGTACTACATGAACTACAAAATGAACTGGCACCTCACCTAAGTGTCATGTTTAATTATACCCTCACCTCAGGCTTTGTGCCCACTGAGTGGTGCACAGCTACAGTTATCCCACTCCACAAGGGGGAATCCACCTTGGATCCCGGGAACTACCACCCCATTAGTCTGACGAACTTGATCTGCAAGGCCATGGAAAGTATTATCATGGAACTTATAAACAAAGACATTGGCAACCTTAAAACACTGGACCCCACCCAGTTTGGGTTTGTGAAGGGCTGATCTTGTCTTCTGAACCTGATTGACTTCTTTGAATCAGTCTCCAGAGCCATGGACGAGGGTATGGCAGTCCACACAGCCTATCTGGACCTCGCCAAGGCCTTTGACACCATCCCCCACTCTGGAATCACAGATAAACTTACTAAGCTGGGCATTAATCCCTACGTCACTCGATGGGTTGCCAACTGGCTTACTGACAGAACCCACACTGTAAAAGTGGCTGACTTCAAATCCAGCTCCAGCCAAGTGACAAGTGGAGTACCTCAGGGTTCAGTCCTGGGACCTCTCTTGTTTGGCATATACTTCTCTGAAGTACAGGCCAACACTAAGGGACTCTGGCTAACAAAGTTTGCAGATGACTGCAAACTGGGAGCCATTATTGAATCCCCAAATGATGTGGATACTCTACAAAAGAGCCTTACAGAAACAGATGCTTGGTGCTAGAGCCATGGGCTCAAGGTCAATGCCAAGAAATGTATAGTTATCCCCTTTGGGAAAAAAACATGTATCCATAAATTACCACATAGGTGGCAGTACACTAAACACTGAAAGTGTGATAAGAGACTTAGGGACACAAGTGGACAGTGGTCTCACCTTCAATAACCACATCGCCACAACAGTTAGGAAATACTTCTATGTGGCACATCTCATCGCTAAGGGCTTTTCATCCAGAAAAAAGGAGGTCATTGTCCCACTGTACTCATCCCTCATTAGACCCATTATAGAATACAATGCCCCATTTGGTATGTACCTCTCAAGACGTTTGCCACAAGTGGAAAGGCCACAGAAATACCTCACTAAAAGAATCACAGGCCTAAGGCAGATGCCCTATGCTGACCATCTTAAAAAACTCCAGCTATACTCTGTCACATATCATGTACTTCGAGGCGATCTCTGCTTAACATACAAGGCCATGTCAAACCGAGAGCTATTGGACATGCTACACTTAAGGAAATCCCAATCCCTCAGAGCCACACGCTCCAGGGATCTAAACTTTGTCATCACAATAAACAAAACATGCTGGAGGGATAGGTTCCTGACCCAGAGACTCCCCAGACTCTGGAATAGACTGCCCATACATGTCAAGCAGAGTGCCTCTTTGGCCCTCTTCAAAAGGAACCTTGAGGATTGGATGGGAGAAAGGCAATCCACCCCAGGGATCATGTCAGCTGCCCTGCTAGACAGGGGTCCAGGGAGGTAAATAGTGTGGGAAGAAATAGCCAGGGAATTGTTATGGCTAGGCTTGTATAGACCCTAGGGTCAATAGCCTAGTACCAACCTATGAACCTATGAACCTATGAAAAGGTGTTTGTGTGAAAAAAAGAGTTAAGGCAGCCATCCTGTTTTCTAAAGGTGTATTGTATTGTGATTTGGAATCCAAACCTCTGCAGGCATATGTCATGTGTACTAACATGTACTACTGTGTATGTCATATATTTTGGGCCACTGTTTGTGCAATGCTGTGCTTAGCACAAACGGGTTTGGCTACGATCAGCTGGTTTGCACATAGAGCGGAAGTGCATAAACTGAATGATTGGACCACCCACATAGGACACAAGACCCAAATATCCCAAAATAGACATCATATGCATTCTATTACTGTAATTGTTTTGGTTACCATTGTGTAAATACATTGCCTTTGTTTGCATGATGTTAAGCGACGTGCACCATTTTCAAATGTTGCAAAATCCAAAAGTGCATGCTCTCAGTATCGGCGAGAACTGGAAATTGCAGGAAAACATCATTCTACATTGGTCTTTGTCTGTGTTAGACATGGCAAGTGTTCATGGAGAGGTTTTGAGATTTAGTGATCAAAGATGGGGTGTCCAGGAGTCCAAAGAGTTTGTTGTACTCCTAGTGAATGAACATGGGCCCTGGTTGTTGCAGAGGAACTATCATGGATCAGATTACATGTCAGATGCATGGAACAGTTTGGTTCAGGCTTTCAGCAGTGCTATCAGCATCCCCCGCACTGATGAGCAATGTTGAAATCAGCACAGATACCTCAAGATGAGGAAGAGGGATACCCATGACCGTTCGTTAGAGGAATGTCCAATTGGGGGCACTACATAGATGTGTACGTTTCACTTACAAACACTACTTGTAAGAGTTTGAAGCTGCATTTGGTCAAAATTGGTATTCATCATGTTATTCTGTTCTGTTTTTCCACATCAGACACAGATAAAGCACTAAACTGGTGAACCTATGAAGTAAGATTATCACGGATATGAGACTCGTGGTACGTATGCATCCACACATTACTGTTACTGTAGCATTAAAAGCATACCTCTAAACTGTACAGATTTTCACAGAATGTACATTTTTTGTCCCAAAATTTTAGCCCATTGCACATAGAATTGTTGTTTTCTGGCAAACCACTGGCAAAACATTGATGGTAAAGGTCTGAAAATAATGACAGACATTTGAGTTTCAGACTTCATACCATTCAGAAAAATTCATGCTAATGCAAAACCTGTTATTATATCAATTTTCTAAGTTTATAAGAGCAATATTTAAAGATTTTCCCTATTGTTGGACCTTTGTCACCCAATTATTGCTGGCTTTGTCCAGATTTCTTACTCTAAGATGTTGAGAGGTATGATTAAAAGTAAAGACTGTTTTATGTGGTTATTATACAGTTATATCACATTGAGTATGCATCTGTCAACTGTAAAAGAAAAGTATGCATGCATTAGTCTGTAGGCAGAAACAGCGGTTCATTATTATAGGTTCATAGGTGTGTACTAGGCTAATGGCCCTGGAGCCTTTACAAGCCTAGTCCATAGGATTACCCTGGCATTGTGCCACCCAACCTTAGTTTCTAGTGCCTCTGTCAAGTAGAGCCACTGGAGTTATCCCCGGCATGAATTTTCTTTTTCCCATCCACTCATCAAGATTTCCCTTAAAGAGGGCCAGTGAGGTGCTCTGCTTGACATGTATGGGAAGTCTATTCCATAGCATGGGCAGTCTCTGGGTTATGAACCTGTCCCTCCAGCATGTTCTATTAATTGTGGTAATGAGGTTGAGGTCTCTGGAGCATGTGGTGCGGAGGGATTGGGATTTCTTTAGATGTAGCATTTCTAACAGAGCTGGGTCAGACATGGCTTTGTAAGTCAAGCAGAGATCGCCTCTAAGTAGGCGATATGAGACAGAGAATAGTTGGAGTTTTTTGAGTCTGTTCATATAGGACAAGTGTTTAAGGCCTAGGATCCGTTTGTGAGGTACTTTTGCAGCCTATCCAGTTGTTGCAGGTGTCTAGTGAGGTACATGCCAAATGGAGCATTGTATTCGATGATTGTCCTAATGAGGGAAGAGTAGAGGGAGGCAATGACCTCTTTCTTCCTGGATGCAAAGCCCTTAGTAATGTGATGTGCCACATAGAAGGACTTTCTGACTGCTGTGATAATGTGGTGGTCAAAAGAGAGGTTGCTGTCAACCTGTGTTCCCAGCTCTCTTATAATGCCATCTGTGTTCAGTGGACTACCATCAATGTGGTAATTCAAGGGAACTGGGTTTTTCCCCAAATGGGATGAAGACACACTTTTTGGCATTGAGCTTAAGGCCATGGTTCTGACACCAATTGTTGGTCTCATTGAGGCCTTTCTGCAGGATGTCAACATCAATTGGGGAGTTAATAATAGCTCCCAACTTGCAATCATCTGCAAACTTTGTCAGCCAGAGTCCCTTCATGTTGACCTGGACTTCAGAGAAGTAGACGCCAAACAGGAGATGACCCAGGACCGAACCCTGTGGGACTCCACTCATGACTGGCCGTCTGTCTGACTTGGAGTCAGCTACTTTCACACTGTGGGTTCTATCTGTGAGCCAGTTTGCAACCCACCTAGTGATATAGGTGTTGATGCCTAGCCTAGTAAGTTTTTCTATGATTCCTGAGTGGGGAATGGTATCACAGGCCTTGGCCAGATCAAGGTAGGCTGTATGAACCACCTTACCTTCATCCACAGCTCTGGTGACTGACTCAAACAAGTTGACCAAGTTGAGCATGCATGATGTACCCTTCACAAAACCAAACTGTGTAGGATCCAGAGTTTGGAGATTCCCTATATCTTTGTTTATTAGGTACATAATTATGCATTCCATAGCTTTGCATATCAGACTCATCAGGCTAATGGGGCGATAGTTCCCAGGGTCTGTAGTCACTCCTCCTTTGTGGAGAGGGATGACTGTAGCAGTGTGCCATTCAGTAGGGACAAAACCTGAGGTAAGGCTGTGATTCAACAGGGCACACAGGTGAGATGCCAGTTCAATCTGTAGTTCATGTAGAACACAGCCAGGAATACTGTCAGGTCCCATAGAAGCTGTATTTTTGGCCTTGGACAGTCCTGTTTTAACCTGTGCAGCAGTAATACTGGGTGCCTGGCAATCTACTGGTATTGTGATTGGTTCTTTGGGGGGAAGGGGTAAAGTTAGCACTGAATCTGTCCGTCAGTATATTTACAATATCTGTTGGCTCAGTATAGGAGGTACCATTGTGCAGTAGCTCAGAGCAAATCTGGGTATTGACATGGAGATTCTTTACATAACAGAGCAGTTAGAGGTTGTAGGTTCAACAGCCACAATTCTCAGCTATACAATACTGTTACATTTTCATCAATATTGCAAAGTAACATCAGACTTGTTAAGTTTTCATCAATATTGCAAAGTAACATCAGACCTATAAGTCATGTGCAAGGCTAGCCTGCTGTAAAGTGCAATCAGTATAGTTGGAGCACTCATATGTACAATATATGCACACATGCATGATTGCTGGCTGCAATCGGTAATATATTGTGCATCTGTTATAAGCTTAGTAGTAGTCTTAACAGTGGAAAAGTTATTGGTTAGGAGTTGGTATTGTTAAAAGTAAAGGTAGCAGAATAGAGTCAAAGGATTGTATAACTGCATTCTATATCACATATGAAGTTACTAATGTTCTCTTTTTTTTTTCTCTCACTCCAAATCTCATCTCTTTTTATTATTTTTCTTTTTTTTTCTGTCATAGAACAGTGGGTAGGACTATCCCAAGGGATCCACCTGACCCCACTCCACTGGCTACAACCCCAAGGCCCAGCAAGTCTGAGCTGCAACCTGGTAGCACCTTCTTTGCTTCCCCTGCCCTACCTGGCCCCTTGGGTAGTTCTGTCCTAGAGGATGGGCCTGTGGTTCTCTCTAGAAGCAGTGGCAGAGGGGGTAATTTTGCCACCTGAGCAGAACTGCCAGGTATGGTGTGTAGGACTGTGCATCGCACACTTGGTGCATGCCTACACTGCTCTCCATTATTGTACTAAATAACACAAGGAGTCACAAACATCAGACACTGCAGCCATTGGTGCAGGGAGGTGACAGTAATGATAGTCCACTGGGTGAGCACTTGATTCTCCCTGTCACCCAACTTGATGTCCATGGGTTGGCAATGTTCCCACCCTCACCCCAACCATGGTGTTCACCCACCACTTGTGTCCTTCACTGCCCCTGTCTCTTGTCTTCTTTGTTTTGTCTGTCTGCAATTGTTTCCTCACCTACCCAACTTTATGCACCCGATCATTCCTGAAGCCTTTTCCCAACATTCCTCTCTTTCTCTCTCTCTGTCTCTAAAAAAAATAGGCACCTGTCCCACAAAAAATATTGTCCCATACATAGCTCTCCATTTCACACTTGTGTCTTCATGACACACATGACTCTTTCAAATTCTCTGTACAATGGATTGTGTTGTTGTCACCTCTTTCTCTGGAGGTGACAGTCAAAATTAAGCCAAATTTGTGCATATATGTTCGTGTTTTATTCCTGAAGAAATTAATATCTATAGTTCTTTCCTACATCCTTCCTGCACATTCCTGCCATGATTTCACTTTGTCCTTTCTCCTGCTTGCTCCACATTCACCACTTTCCTGTATACCCCATTTCTTTTCTTTAAAGAATTATTGGTCAATGATGTGAATCGCACACCAATGAGCATGTATACGCAAAAGAGATAAGCACAGCCAAAGTCATTTGCACTAAGTGCAGCATCACAGAAAACATAAAAAAATATTAAAGACATTTAAATGAAGAAAGGGGTAAAGCAATTCCTGTGGTGTCATACAATCATTGAGTACACTCAACCTTTCACAGACAGCAACCTTACATGGAACTGCTATTCACATTCATTTTAGAGGTTTTGTGGCCAGCAATCTTGCAAAGAAATACTATCCACATTCACAAAGAGGGTTCATGGCCAGAAACACTGCTGCATGCTGTGAAACCTTGTTTAAGTGCCCCACCCTTCATTGATATGCATTGCATGGCACCGGATCCAGGCACAACATCATGTACATAGATACACTCCATGTAGGCTCTACATGAATCCTACATAGAGTTTATTTAATCCTGGTGAGTAGTCCCACACCAGGTGTTTGGAATAATTTTCCAGTTATATGAGTGCATTGCAGCCAGGGTTGGCCTCAGCTGAAATGCATCCCTAAGCAAAGGCTTTATGGTACCTCCACTGTACATCACCTAGTGCTCTCATTGTTTTTACTCTATCTTGGCCTACCCCCACATCCTAGATAAAATTTTACTCTTTCAGTTTTTTTACATCCATTCATTCAATGCATCATAATTAAGTAAGACTGTATTTTAGTAATTGTGAAGGTAATAACTGAATTAAGCTGGGTGTCTAAGCTCATTGGAAGCTAATGAGGTCCTAGATGCTCTGGGGGCATTTCAGGGTTTTTCCAAGCAGCCTGTTTGATTCAATGATGGCTTGAAAAAAATCCTGATTAAGGAAAGAAATTCAATCTTATTCTTCAGCTTTGCTTTTCCTGCATCCTTTCAACACATCCCAGCTGGTCAGAACTGAGTTGTAATAACTATGGAGGAAATAAGTGAATTAAGCATGTGATCTGTGGACACAATGCCCCCAGAACCCATAATTATTCTAGATGCTTTGAGGTACATTTCAAAGTATTTTTAAGCAACATTGTCATCCATGATGCCATGAAAAAAATAATCCTGATTAAGGAAAGAAACTCAGTGTTGCTCTTCAGCTTTGCCTTTTCTTAACATCCTTTCAATAGAGTCTAACTGACTATGACTGCATTTGGATGAAATAATTAATTCAGTTGTCTGGAGGCTACCAGAGATAGAGACCAGATGGCTTAGTGGTTAAGGTCTTCGCCTCCAATGCACAAGGTACAAGGTTCGATCCTGACCTCCGACTAATGCCTGTTTGGAGTTTGCATGTTCTCTCTGTGCCTCCATGGGGTTTCTCCCATGTTCAAAAAACATGCTGAGTGTTTCCATCTCAAACTAACCAATGAATGGAGCTGTGGGCAGCAGTACAGACTCTACATGGTGCCCAATGGGGGGAAGAGTTGTAAAAAGACCAACCGTTTTGGGCATCTATTGTGGTGCGCAGTATCCTCAAGATAGGAGAACATGGATCACAAACTGCATGCCGTGGCAGGGCTAGCCACTCGACGGTGTAAAATATGGCTCTAGGTGATTTGGTCATGTTGACTGTCGCCAAAAAATGGACATGGGTAGTTACCGGTGATAAGTGGGTTGAGGACCCGGCCTACTCTCTGACCCATGCCAGGGACCCATGCTAATGTTGGGAGGGGTATATGTGCCCCTATTGGCCAGTGTGTGCCCACCATAAAAGCCCAGCAGCCCTGGGTCAATAGGCTACTGGCTGGCCGGTGTCTAGTTGCCCAGCCTGGGTTACCTGGGATAGCTCTATTGAGTGAAAGCTGGACATAAAACCAACCAACCTGCCAAACATGAACTGAGAATTGCTACGCTTAATGTAGGTTCACTGACAGGACGCAGCTTAGAAGTGGATGACATGATGATACAGAGGAGGCTGGACATCCTATGTATCCAAGAGACGAGATGGAAGGGCAGTGCAACAAAGCTACTTGGCTTGGGATCCAGACTCTACTACTCAGGTGGTGGACAGGTTAGAAATGGTGTAGGAATTGTGGTGAGACAGAGGCTTCAGAAGTCAGTGAGGGATATCATCAGAATTAATGACAGACTCATGGCAATCAGACTCCAGTGTAATGATAGGACAGTATTCATAATCTCAGCCTATGCCCCACAGCAGGGTTGTGATAGTGAGGAAAACAGTGCATTCAGACAGCAGTTGCAGAACCTACTAGATAAAGCAGGGCAACATGAATTGGTGTTGATAATGGATGACTTAAATGCACATATCGGGACAGACAGAACAGGATATGAGGACTGCCTGGGTCCACATGGGTGGAGCAATAGGAATAAAGAAGGAGAAACCATTATAGATTTCTGTCTGGCAAATGGCTTGATAGTAGCCAACACATGGTTCAGAAAGAGAGACAGTCACAAGATCACATACAAGAGTAGCCAACATGCAACTCAGTTAGACTTCCTCCTAGTAAGGAAAAGGCACTGGGGTAGAACCCATGATTGCAAAGTCATCCCCAGTGAAACAGTCGGTTCACAGCATAAACCAGTAGTTGCCACAATCAGCTGCAAGCAGTGGTCAGAGAAGGCTCTAAGGTCAACAGAGACCAGGCTGAAGACCTGGAAGTTGACTGGAGAGAAAGTACAGCAGTTCAAGGAATTACTCAGGGCTCTTGCACCCCAAGAAGAGGAGGAAATAGGTGGAGTTGAAGAAGAGTGGCAGTGCCTAAAAACAGCATGTGTTAGGACTACAGAAAAGATATGTGGCCGAGCCAGGTATGGAAATAAGGTACATAAGGAAAGCTGGTGGTGGAATGCAGAAGTGCAGGAAGTAATCAAAAGAAAGAAGGAGTGCAGGAAGAAGTGGGAGACTGAAAAGACTGACCAAGCTAGGAAGGACTACTGGTTGGCTAACAAAGAAACTAAGAAAGAAGTTGCATTAGCAAAGAATAGGGCATCAGAGGCACTCTATCAGCTTCTGGAAAGTGACTCAGTGAGGGGCACAAAGAAACTATACCAGGTTGCAAGGCAAAGACAGAAAGATAAAGAAGATAGTCAGACACCCTTCATAAGGGATTCCAGCAACAACCTGCTTACCAGCCCACAGGACATCAAAGGCAGATGGAAGGAGTATTTTCAGCAGCTTCTGAATGAAGAAAACCCCACAGAAGCGGTACTGCCCCAGAAACAGCCTACAATGAGAGTAGAAGAGGAGCCCAGCTTAGAAGAAGTAAGAGCAGCACTAAGGAAAATGAAGTCAGGGAAAGCAGCAGGCTCAGATGAGGTCACATCAGATATGATAAAGATGCTGGGTGAGCTAGGGGAGAAATGGCTCCTGAGGGTACTAATTGCAGTGTGGAGAGAAAGGCATATTTCAGATGACTGAAGGATAAGCATACTTGTGCCAGTGTACAAGAACAAAGGGGACATCCACAACTGTGGACAGTACAGAGGCATCAAACTCCTACCACATTGCATGAAAGTTCTGGAGAGGGTGATTGATAAACGGATACGCAGAATAGTAGAATGTAAGATGGGAGATGAACAGTTCGGATTCAGATCAGGATGCAGCACAATTGACCCGATGTTTGCATTGAAACAGATACTTGAGAAGAAACTAGAGAAGAGGAGAGAGTCAAACTGGGCTTTCCTAGACTTGGAGAAAGCATATGACAAGGTCCCAAGAAAGCTGATCTGGGCAGTACTGCGGTGGTTTGAAGTCCCAGAAACATTGGTAAAATTAGTACAGGCTATGTACAAGGACCCAGTGACTCAAGTACGAACAGTGTTTGGCCTCACTGAGGGCTTCCCAGTGGGAGTGGGTGTACACCAGGGTTCAGCTCTGAGCCAACTGCTGTTCATACTGGTAATGGACTACATCAGCAAACAGGTTGGAAGGGTCAGAGCAACAAAGCTGCTGTATGCAGATGATGTGGCAGTAGAGGCAGACTCTGATCTAGAACTTCAGCAAAGGATAGGAGAATGGAATGCAAATCTGAAGGCACATGGGATGAAACTAAGCACAGATAAGACAGTCGTAATGGCAGCAGATTGGGGAAATCAGAAGAAGCTGAGAATAGAGATAGATGAGAAGATAGTGGAACAGGTAAACAGCTTGAAGTATCTGGGAGGGGTGGTTGAGGAGAAAGGTAGTCTGAATGAAGAGGTCAAAGCTAGAATCAGAGGGGCTGCAGCCAACTGGCATAGAGTATCAGGTGTAGTATATGACAGAAGAATGCCAAAGAAGCTGAAAAGTAAGGTGTACAAGACAGTGGTGCGACCAGTACTACTGTATGGTACAGAAACCTGGGCAGTAAAGGCAGAACAATTGAAGAAGCTAGAGGTGATGGAAATGAAGTGCCTGAGAAAGGTGGTAGGATGCACACTGCGGGACAGGCGAAGAAATGAGGACATAAGAGCAGAAGCCAAAGTAGCTCCAATTGCAGAAAAGATCAAAGAAAACAGATTACGATGGTATGGGCACATGTGTAGAAAAGCAGAAGACAATCTGGTGAGGGAGATTTGGGACAGACAGGAAGAAGGTAAGAGGAAGCGAGGGCATCCAGCAAAGAGGTGGATGGATTGTGTGAAAGAAGATCTGCGACAGTCAGGCATGAGTGTTGAAGAAGGCAGGAGAGTGGCACTGAATCGAGAGAGATGGCGACAGTTAATACGATACCCCGACCCCATGTAAAATGGGAAAAAGGGGATGATGATGATGATGATGATGGAGGCTACCAGAAGGCATGAGGGTTCTAGGTGTTTTGGGGTACATTTTAAAGCTTGTTTCCCAACCTTTTGATCCGCTGGTGGCCTGAACAAAAATCATGATTGAGGAAACAACTTTAGTGTTATTCTTCAGCTTTGTGTTTGCTTGTATCGTTTCAGCAGACTCTAACTAACCAAGACTACAGTTGGAGAAAATAAGTCCATTATGTTGCTATGAGGGTTCTAGATACCCTGATGTGCTTTTAGAGTTTTTTACCACCTTTTGATTTGATGATCTGAACAAAAATCATAAGGAAAAAAATTCAGTCTTTTTTATTTCAGGGAAGAAATAAGTTGTACCCAAGGTTTAATGCTCAAAACTGACAAAATAGCAGTTTGCAATAAACTAAAAAGGCAAATGTTTGCAAAGATACATAAGTCATGTCTAACAATTGTGGCTGCCTCTCTACACCACCCAATATAGTCACCTTCTGTTTATCACCCCGTGGTATTAGACTGGGATGAATGTAAAGGCACAAATGCTGCAGTTATATTTCAGGTTGCTGCAGTCATACATTTACACCACATGTCTCTTCACCCCCACCCCAAAAAGACAGCTACCATGTGTGTACCTCTCTGTCAGATGGGGACAAAACTGAAAAAATAAATACAACATAACATCATTCAGCCAGTTGCTGTCAGCATACCTCTCAACCTCTTAGTGCAAGAAATCTGGACAAAGCCTGACAAAATGGGGGACAGCAGCCCAAAAATAGGAGCAGACTTTAAATATTGCTCTTATAAACTTAGCAAGTTGCTGGAGTAACAGGGTTTGTATTAGCATATGTTTTTTGAAGGATTTGAAGTCTGAAACTCAAATATATCTCATTATTTGGTGACTTCAGTCCTCAGATTATCCCAGTGATTTGGCAGAAAACCACAAATTTTATGAGGAACAGACCAAAAGTATAAGCAAAAACCTGGACATTCTGCGAAAATCTGGACATCTGAGAGTATGGTTGTCAGACCTATACAACCAGCATGCCTCCTTAGCCTCTCAAAAAAGATAGCCTCCTGTACACACACACATCTGATGTTTAATTGTGAGGAAAGTGAAGAAAATGATTATATTAATGTTTCCAACGTGTTACTCCTAAACAGTACATTGTACCTATATAAGCTATAGTTATTGCCTGTTCACACCTCTAAAGTTTTGACCACATATGCAAAAATGGGAAAAGGGGGTTGTGGATGTATGGCTGGATTAACTTGCAGAATTTTGGAGTGGCTGAAAGGTGTTAGGAGGATGAACAGTACAATCTAATATACTGCTACTATAAGTAGTACACTGAGCAAGCCATGAATGTTTTCATATGTTCATAGGTTCATAGGTTTATACTAGGCTATCTGCCCTAGGGCATTTATAAGCCTAGCCAAAAATGTGTTTGGCTCTCTCCACCCTTATAGTTTAATTTCTAGACCCTCTGTCCAGTAGCGCCGCTGGAGTGATCCCAGGTGCAAACTTACGGTTTCCCATCCACTCATCAAGATTTCTCTTGAAGAGGACCAGTGAGGAGCTTTGTCTTACGTGAATTGGGATTTTATTCCAGAGTGTGGGAAGCCTTTGGGATATGAATCTATCCCTCCAGCATGTTCTATTTATTGCTGTGCTGAGGTTTAAGTCCGAGGAACGTGTGGCTCTAGTGGATTTGTTTTTTTTAAGGTGGAGCATGTCCATTAATTCTGGGTTGGACATGGCCTTGTAAGTCAGGCAGAGGTCACCTGTGAGCAGGCGGTAAGCAACTGAGTAGAGCTGTAGTTTCTTTAGCCTAGTTGCATAGGGCAACTGTTTGAGGCCCATGATCCTTTTGGTAAGGAACTTTTGGGGTCTCTCCAGCTGCTGTAGGTGCCGGGTAAGGTACATCCCAAATGGGGCATTGTACTCAATTATGGGTCTGATGAGTGATGAGTACAGGGGCACAATGACCTCTCTAGATCTAGACAAGAACCCTTTAGTTATAAGATGGGCAATATAGAATGATTTTCTGACTGTTTTGGCAGTGTGATTGTCAAAGGAGAGGTTACTATCAACCTGGGTCCCCAGATCCCTAATTACTTCTTCTGTACTTAGTGGGTTACTTCCTATGTGGTAATTAGTGGGCACCTTGTTTTTCTCAAAGGGGATGACTATGCATTTTTTGGCGTTAAGTTTGAGGCCATGGCTTTGACACCGGGCATCTGTCTCCGTAAGACCCTTTTGGAGGATGCTTGCGTCGGCCGGGGAGTCTATTATGGCTCCCAGTTTGCAATCATCGATGAACTTGGTAAGCCACAGTCCTTTTGTGTTGGCCTGTACTTCAGAGACGTATATTCCGAACAAGAGGGGTCCCAGAACTGAGCCCTGTGGAACTTCACTTGTAACCGGTTTAGAGTCGGACATGGCATTTCCAACCCTGACCACGTGCGTTCTATCTGTAAGCCATTTTGCAACCCATTTTGTAACATATGGGTTGATGTTTAAGCTAGTTAGTTTGTTTATGATTCCAGAGTGAGGTATTGTGTCGAAAGCCTTAGCAAGGTCCAGATAGGCAGTGTGGACTGCCTTTCCCTCATCTATGGCTTTGGTGACTGTTTCAAAAAAGTCAACCAGGTTTAGAAGGCAGGATCTGCCTTTAACAAAACCAAACTGGATGGGGTCCAGTGTCTGGAGGTTCCCGATGTCTTTGTTTAGATACTGACATATAAATTTAAAAAAAGTTGTTAAATTATATGTGTGTAAGAAAACTCAGTGCTCCACCTTATATGATGTAATTTTCTCCATTAACTACTAACATGAAATAATATAAAGGTATGTTGTTGAGTCATATTAAAAACAATGAAAGTCGGTATGTAATTAAATGAGATTATAAAGAAATGAGCCTCAATTACAAATGTAAAACTGATTTTTTTGTTCTATTGTCATGTTAGTAGTTCATTGAAACTGTGTTTTACAAATTATATGATACTGCTGTAGTTGGTAGGTTAAAGAGTATTATTGTAATTTTTTGCACTTCTTTATTAAAAGTTAGCAAGTTCTGTATGACAATAGCATTCTGTATTAGAAAAAAATATATTGTTAGAATCATAATGCTAAAGCACCTGCAGAAAGAGCTGCTTACCTCTGTGTTCCAGTATGGTATTAACTATTGCTTACTGCATGCAGCTTTCTTCAGTGTTACAAAATGTGAACAATTAGATGGTACACTCTGCATGACAACCATGTGACTAATTCCTAACTATGATACTGGAGAACTTTAGAACAGAATTGAACCAACAGCTAGACAGTGAGGAAGTCATTAGATCACTCAAAGTTCATTAGAGCTACTTCTCTTTTTTACATTTAATTAATGACACCACAGATGGATGTCTATTGAAGGCATAGGTGTCATACAGGAAACCATTGAAGAACTCTGTCTGGGTAAGGGACTTGCTCAAGGTCACACAGCAGGTAAATGAGATCTTGGGGGACTCAAATCTTTTACCACAGGAAGCAACTCAATAACAGTTCATAGCCTTAATTCTCTGCACTGACTGCCCAACCATGTTGTTCTTTAACAAAGCTGGGACACATGCCAGTGCAGAAACAAATGAGATGGTGATTTGGCACAGCTATAGGAATGAGCAGATGTACTGTAGCAAATAAATGTAAACCTGTAAAATCATTTCTTACTGAGAAGAATATGTTGGAAAAGTCAGCAATGTGGAGTCTGGAGCAGTAGTTGAAATACTTTGCAAAGCTGAATAAGATCTTTATGATGGGAAATCAATACGACAAAGCAGTAGAAAAAGGGGCCACTACATTTGCTTGAGTCCCACGTTCTTGAAAACCACTGTCTCAAGACCAGGGACTTGAGTGTCTTGTAGCTCGGCTAGGCCACTGCTTATCCTTAAATCCTTGCAGCCATGGGCAGGGAGCAGGAGGGGGAGTTTAGGATTAGGGAGTGAGGTTTTTTTTTTAGGTTAGGAAGTGATCAGGGAATTTCGATTAAGGCATGGGAATTTGAGTTATAGGTTTAGAGATCATGAAGAGAGTTTTAGAGTTAGAGAGCAGGAGGGGACTTTTTTCATTAGGGAGTGACTGGGGAATTTAGGCTTAGGAAGGTAGTGGAGTTTTAGATTTAGTGATGAGAAACTTTAGGTTTAGGCTGGGGTATTCAAGGTTTAGGGTAAGGGACTGAGCTGTTTGGCTGGGAATTATGCAGAAGTTTAAGTTTTAGGGTTTAGGTTCTGGTATAGATATGTAGTTATCAGAATCGAGTGTTGGGAAGGCTATATAGAAATAGGAGATCTGGTTAGTGGGAGTTACAGCACCTGCTTTTTTGAGCAAATGACAACAAGCAGGTGTGACTTGCACTATTAACAGGTGACACCTATAGCAGACCTAAAAAGCTATGGAGGATTTATGAATTTATAATGAGGGGAAACACCAGTGGAATTCAGACACTTACATTCTTCTACAGAGGCAGGCAATGAGACCCCATTTTAAGTATCATATGCAGCTATAAACACATCACCATACATACATAAAAATGATTAAATCTGTCCAGAGGAAGGGGCCCAAAAATCATGTAGTTGTGCACCAAGAGACATATAAGCAGATACCAGATAAATTGAATACATAAACTCTTGTCAGAATGAGAAGTTGTGAGCATGAGATACACATTCAAATGCCTTAAAATATGGACTTTGTCTGGGAATCAGCACCTTGGATATTATTTTACTTCCATAGGGATAAAGGGTCCAGTTCTACATGATAACAGAAAAAGGATGAATGGGAATTTAAGGAATTTGCTAGAGTGCATGGTTTGTGCAACACATTCCATTCCTAAGCATATAGTGGAGTTAAGAAACTTGGTCTGCAAAGCTATGGAAAGGATCATCATGGACCTCATAAATAAAGATATTGGGGACCTACAGGCACTGGATCCTACCCATTTCGGCTTTGTTAAGGGCAGATCCTACCTCTTAAGCCTGGTTGATTTCTTTGAAACAGTCACCAAGGCCATTGACGAGGGGAAGGTGGCCCACACAGCCTACCTGGACCTCGCAAAAGCCTTCGATACAATACCCCACTCGGGCATTATAGGTAAGCTCACCAGCTTAAATATAAACCCCTATGTCACTATATGGGTTGCAAACTGGCTCAAGGACAGAACCCACATGGTTAGAATTGCTGGAGCCATGTCAGACTCCAAACCAGTTACAAGTGGCGTCCCACAAGGCTCAGTCCTGGGACCTCTCTTGTTCGGTATATATTTCTCGGAGGTACAGGCCAACACGGAAGGACTGTGGCTGACCAAGTTCGCAGATGACTGCAAACTGGGCACCATAATGGACTCTCCAGCCGAAATAAGCATCCTCCAAAAGGGCCTCATAGAAACAGACAACTGGTGCCAGAGCCATGGCCTCAAGCTAAATGCCAAAATGTGTATAGTCATCCCCTTTGGCAAAAACAAAGTGCCCACAAATTACCACATAGGTGGTAACCCATTAAGTATGGAAGAAGTAATTAGGGACCTGGGGACCCAAGTTGATAGCAATCTCTCATTTGACAACCACGTGGCCAAAGTGGTTCGAAAAACATTTTATATAGCCCACCTAATCATGAAGGGATTCACATCTAGATCAGGGGAGGTCATCGTGCCTCTTTACTCATCCCTCATCAGGCCCATAATTGAGTACAATGCCCCTTTTGGGATGTACCTTACCAGACACCTGCAGCAACTGGAAAGACCCCAAAAGTACCTCAGCAAGAGGATCAAAGGGCTCAAACAGATGCCATATGCTGCCCAGTTAAAGAAACTCCAGCTCTACTCAGTGGCATACCGCCTGCTCAGAGGCGATCTGTGCCTGACGTATAAAGCCATGTCCAACCCGGAATTAATGGACATGCTGCACCTCAGAAATTCCAAATCCCATTGAGCTACGAGGTCGAGAGACTTGAACCTCAGCACTGAAATAAATAGGACATGCTGGAGGGACAGATTCATAACCCAGAGGCTCCCTTCACTCTGGAATAAAATTCCAGTCCAGGTTAGGCAGAGTCCCTCATTGACTCTCTTCAAGAGGAATCTTGATGAGTGGATGGGAGATCGTAGGTTTACCCGGGTATCACTTCTGTGTCACTGTTAGACAGAGGCACAGTATACTAACCTCAAAAAAGGGCTTAGCAAAATTAATTTAAAATGGGTGGTGAAAGCCAAACACACTCTGGCTAGGCTTATAAATGCCCTAGGGGAGATAGCCTAGTATGAGCCTATAAACCTATGAACCTAAGAATGCAAATTATTCAGAATTGGCATAAGACAAACATAGGGCAGGATTAGAGGTAGTTAGGATGAGTTTGGAAAGAACATTTTAGATGTCAACAACATTTAATTGTTAAATTAAGAAAATAAGCAGATTAAGGCTGGTATTCCTCATCAGGGACTTTGCACATGTCTAGCAGTTATCTGTGAGTAGCACCACTAGATGAATATGTGAATAATTTCAGTATCGGTCATTTGCAATGAATGAGAATAAGCAAAGCTCCTTTTAAAAACACACCTATTTATGGCAAAATAGTAAAATATGTAAAATTCAGCATTTGGACCTTGCAAATTAGTATGTAAAAACATGATGATTGGTATTACTTTGTTTTCGAGTATCTTTGGTAAATGCGGCTAAGTGCAATTACTTTTGGATAGTATAACGCAAGTGGTGGACCACACAGCATTTATAATTGATTTTTTTTTAAGTAAAAAGATTTATAATGTTTTCTGTTATAGCAATAACCCATGCCTGGGTGTGGGTAATGCTGGATTTACCCATGGTTGGTGTGGTTTGGTCATGAGGGTGAAGCCCAAGTGGCCAAACAAAGCCAACCGTGGGTAAATCCAGCATTACCCACAGCCAGAAGTGGGTTATTGCTATTATACAATAACATTATTTAAGAAAAAAAATTACTTTTTTTAAATAATGGCATTGTAGAATGCCTCCTTGCTACCCTTCCGCAGCTGTCTGGGTATTCTGCGGCAGTTCTGATGTACTGCGCATGCGTATATTTACGCAGTACATCAGAGCTGTGGGCAAAAGCAATGGAGAAAGCAAGATCTCCGTTGCTTTTTACAGCCTGTCTCGCTATGTTAAATGAGTTTAACATAGCGAGAAAGCTTTAAAAAAAGCAATGGAGTATCTCCGTTGCTTTTTTTAAAGCTGTCTCTCTAGGTTAAACCCATTTAACATAGGGTGACGGTTTTGAAAAAAGCAACGGAGAAAGCAAGATCTCCGTTGCTTTTTAAAGTGTCTCGCTATGTTAAATGGGTTTAACATAGTGAGACAACTTTAAAAAAAGCAACTGAGATGCTCCATTGCTTTTTTAAAAAGTTGTCTCGCTATGTTAAACTCGTTTAACATGGCGAGACAGGTTGTAACAAGCAACGGAGATCTTGCGTTCTCTGTTGCTGTAAAAAAAAAAAAAAAAAAAGAATTATACTAATGGAAAAAGTCCGGGCGACTGGACCTTTTTCCATTAATGTAACTCTGATTTACAACGTGCACGTTTTGGAATATTAATGTGGGGGGGTCGTTGTATAATGGGTCCCCGGGATTCATGAACCTTGCGCCAGGCGCACGCATAGCGTAGGCGCCACAACGCCAGATATGGCCGCCGAGCGATTCAGGTACGATCCAATTCCACGTGCACTACCGGCGTGCGCCTGAGTTGCGCCGCCTCCGGCGTAGGTATGTTAAACACCCCATGTGCGGTGTTGCACCATGCAAATGAAGGCATATAGCGATCCACGAAGTGGCGCAGGCGTAGCATAACGCGGCAATGTAAACCAAAAAAAAACGGTTTACATATATCCAAACATGACATAGGAGTAACGGAAGGCTGTCAAAATCAGGTATCATACTGTTGCAATATGCCAATGGCGAAAGACACCGAGAATGTCAAAAGAAAACATGCACAAAATGTAAATAATGACATAAATGGTATGTCCGCAGAAACCACAGCAGAACCCCAGGACATGTCCACGGAAGGTGCGAAACAATGAAATAATATGACAATGTCATAAAAGAGCAGTATAATACACATCAGCTTCACAGCCACAATGCACCATAGTATGCATGGAAAGCCACAACCACGGCGCAAGGGTTGCCAAGGAGTGGCGGCAGTGTTCGGCGCCGTAACTATGTATTAGTAGTCAATGCCATGCAAATGAGGCAGATAATACTGAATCGCAAACCCCCCGCCGGCGTAAGGCTGCACCAAATGGTGCAGCGGTAATACACCGAGGAGTGGCCCAGAGGGAATACATGTCAACCGCAGAGGGGTGTGCCACTGTAGGAGGAAGCACATTGGAGCCCAGCAAACATGGGCTGTACAATGCACATCACAGCAGCAGGACCGGCGTGTGGGGAAATAGTTGCGCTGAGAGTACACAATGCGCGCAGAGATGCATGTGCACGAGGATGACTACGTTCCCCTAACCCAGTCATGTGACGGCCGCCCCGTCAACAACAACGGATACAGGAAGGTGATGCGGAGAATATGAGGAAATGCGGAAGCAGTGTAATTGGAGTCGTAATGAGCAATCAACACCAATCAACCCACGAAGGGCAATTGGCGGCAGCTGACAACTCTGCATGCAGAAACCCGCAAAACGGGAAAGGGGAGGCATATGAATGCAAAGAAAGTAGGGGATGTAGCAGAATTGCAAAGAGTGAAGAACTGATACAGCACAGCCAAGTAGAGAGGTAGCATAATGGCGGCAGACAAAATGCATGATATGCCATGTCCCAGAAACGACACATGACAGGGCTCTGCAGGATGCAATCCAGGAAATAGTATGCGCAATGTGCAGAAACAGTAAGGTAAGGTCTAAAGCTAAACCAATGCAGGCAAGTGTAATGTAACACCAAAGGCAACAGCGTTGCAGTGCCAACGGTAAAACACGGAAGATAATCCACAGATACGGCCGCACAGACACACCCAATGACATCACCGGGTGTACAGCACAACAGTATAAAGTGTGAATGCACACAACACACAGCACGTATTCCCAAACGCCGAACTTTAGATGTAAACACACGGGGAACTTTTAAAATGTATATGTTGGGTGCCGCCGTGGCTGTGATACATCAGCATGTGTCAGAGACAGACGGAGTTGTGGAGGAGGGTGCCGACAACTACCGTAGGCCTCAGAGGAGAAGGAGAGTGTTCAGACCAAGGGTAACCTACCAGGGGCTACAAGACCTGGAGATAGTAGAGCGTTACAGGGTGGACAGGGACACGTTACAGCAAATAGTGGAGCTGTGCCGGCCACGCCTGAGAACAAGAAACAACAGAGGGGAGCCCATCCCAGTGGACACAAAGGTATGTGTAAGCATGCGAATACTGGCTACAGGTACCTTTCAAAGGCCAACCGAGGATATAATGGGCATCTCACAGGCATCAGCATCCAGGGTACTACACCAGTTTCTGGATGCCATGTTACGACATGCCCATGAGTATATATACTTCCCCAGATCTCAGGAGGAGTTGGCTAGCAATATGCGCCACTTCCACCGTGTGGCACAATACCCGGAGGTACTGGGTGCGATAGACTGTACGCACATACAAATCAAGTCACCACCTGGGGAGCAGGGTAGACGCTACATAAACCACAAGGGATTCCTCTCCATCAATTGCCAGGTCGTGTGCAATGCACAGGGCATTATCATGGATGTGTGTGCTGGCAGCCCTGGAAGCTACCACGACTCCCATATCTGGCATGCCTCACAGCTGTATCAGGTATTCACCAGGGGGGACATCACACAAGGCCACCTTGTGTGGGATGCTGGCTATCCACTGGAGCCATGGATGATGACACCCATCAGAAATGCACACACACACATGCAAGAACGCCATAATGAGGCACATGCACAAACCAGAATAATCATAGAGCGTGTGTTTGGGATGCTGAAATCACAGTTCCGGTGCTTGGATACATCCGGTGGAGCCCTGCAGTACTCTCCAGGCACATGTGCCCACATATTCATAGTATGTGCCATGCTACATAATATGATCCTGAGGAAACAGCTGCTGCAGGGACATAATGGTGAAGGGCCACAAAGCCCACCACAACTGCCAAGGCAAGCACAGGCACAGAGGGTTCAGCGCCATGAACACACTGTGCCAGCCCCAGTAGGCAGACGGAGGCATACCCAATATGCCTATGCCCTGGCAAAGAGGGAACGTATAGCACATACTCTGACAGCGTAGGCCCCATGGACTGACACCTCCCTACCCGCACACACAGTGAAATGGACGGCACACAAACATGGCCACCCGTAATGTGTACCGTATGGGTGGTCCCATGTGTGACTCCAACATAGGCAGCACCCAAACACTGCACACCCAACAGCCAGCGGAGCATGGAACGCCAACACCTTAACCATACGCGGGTCCTACAGCAGACGGCGTTGCTGTATGCTGCCACGTTCACCGCAAGGTGTATACATATGTACATATGTGCATACACAGATATGGAGATAGATATCATTACACACATAGAAATATATGTACACATACACATATATAAAGTACAACAGGTAAGACAGGGAATCAGAGGGATGCAAGGTGACAGAGAAGTAAGACGCGATATCTGTACATAGTAAACATAGTGAACGACAACCTGAGTATCCGGGAGGGTTGACAGAACAGGAAACGCCACCCATGGAAAGGTCAACCTACCTAAATGCATAATCGTGACTCGGGATGAACGCCAGGCCACGGTACAGTAACAGTACATGTGCGGGTAATATTATGAGGATATGAGGGTGGAGGTAGACACCGCCACCGGTGATGCGGGCAACGCAGGTACGGCAGTATGTGTATGTGTGCGGTGAGGGTGTCGTGTGTTCCGCTGTGCGAGTGTAATGTGTGTGCCACTGTAAAATGTGTATGTAGGTGCCATGTGACAGGCGGAGTGGAATAACATGTGTAGGCATACAGTATAGGAACCACAGGCGTATGTACAGCAGTACCCCCAAAGTAGTACTGAGAGCCTCTCCCTGGCTAGGCGCGTGGTGACGTAAAACGATGCAAAGCGAAAATGTCCCAGAATGTACCACAGGAATATAGCCAACATGAAATGCAAAGGACGTATGTACAAACCATGACCGTATGTATGACACCGATATGTTAATTGCAAAATGATACGTCGGCAACGTTACACAGCAATAGTCATGTACCGCGGAAATATGCATGTGCTACCCCGGCACCAATCGTGGCTACGTATTGGCCCGTAAACACCGCTGTGTGTTCTACGAGTGTCAAACAAGCAATCGCCACCCGAATAGGTGGCAACCGGTAGCATACAGGCCGTCCCAAGTACAGGACCACAATGACTGTAAATATCCGGGACAAAATGCCAAGGGATAGTCGGCACGTACGAATAACCGCAGATATACTACCGATGTGACGGAGGAATACATGCAGGAAGCACACATGCAGGCGATACCGACACCAGACGACATCAACACAACCTACACTCCCAGAACAACAGACAGGTAACTGCCAGCTCCCCAGGCAGGGATGGAGCACACACACAAGCATACCGTGTATGTAGAAATGCAAGGCCCACAACCCGTACCCGTCACCCACAACCGCCGATATACCCCATCGCACATATCAAAGGGATACAAGCTGCAATAGCAGCACAAACATACAGGCAGTCAATGACAGCGGCATAACCACAACATCTCACATGGGAAACACTATCAGCAGCGGATGCATATCTGCATCCATTGTTTAAAGGAATACAAGAGCTATGTTACACATCTGAATGCAAAACGCCATCGACAGACGCCGCCAGGACAGGGACACCCACATGTCGAACATAATACCATACCCAACACACACAATCCACGGCTAACACCACTGTGAAATGTACCTGACGCCACACATAGCGGCTGCAGTCACACATAACATAACACAATATAGACCATCTCCACGAAGGTAGTGCAAATAACCAACGCCCAGGCGAGGAATGAACCATGCCCTAGTTACGACGCGTACTGTATGAATGGAGTAGATGCACAGGTGATATGCGCACAAGTACACACCGAGGAACAGCTATTGGTGTGATGAACCCACATGTCGCGGGTGACGATGGATATAAGTATGACTCCTACGATATTCAAACTGTATGCTCATACCGAACCACAAATAAAAAATGGATCGAGTGAGAGACAACGCTATAGCGAGACTCGCAACGGAAAATGGAAGGAAACACAGGAAAGGTATGTAGAACCCACGAGATGTACTTGTGTGTAACGCATGTTGTGCATGACGAAGCTGCACTGTATGTGAATGGTGTTTGTAAGTAAGGATACCTGTCCATAAAGCAGAGAGTGGTGAAAGGTGGTTATGTAGTGCTATCCCGCTGAGCATACCAATGACTGTGGACACCATGTGCACAGCAGTGGGACATCATGTACACAGCCGGGATAACCCAATGGCTGCCACAGGGGGGCATAACACAGAACAATGCCACCACCAACGCCGATGCTGGCAGTGGATGTCCAACAAGGAAGTGCCACAGCAGGGGATAGGACATGTATGTATACTGTCACAGCACACATGTGTATGAGCATATACTGTCGATGTCATACGTAATGCACTGACGGCACGTATGCCTCGCAGTAGGGGTTACTATGTCAAGTATGTGTAATGTAAAGCTGTCATGGTGGATATGACAGACATCATACACAGTATCACAGGCATAGCATGCATAATGGAGGTATGGCCTAGTGTTATGTACACTAACAGGATATGTATGGCCTGTACATATGGGACAGAGTAGTAGCAGAATAGCCACCTGAAATGGAAGGAACACCAAGTAACCATGTCCAAACGATCTGTAGCAGGTGCAATGTGTGCAACAATGAAGTCCGGCAGGTCCATGTGTAAACACATGTGCAGTGTACACAGTAGTGTCACCTCCCCATGGTACTGTCCACTGAACAGCAGAGGTGGATGTCAACTGCATGTCTACACAGTACTGCTGCTGTGGTGGTACCATGACTATGTGTCACCCTATCAGCAAGGGAGCTATCACATGAACAGTGCCACAGTGTGTCCCTGTGGGATGTGCACAGGACCTATGTTCCACAGCATGGTGTGTGTTGTGTCTGCGGAAGTAACACAGAAGCCCAGGCCATGCAATGTGGCATGTGTGCACATATGCAGGAGTGCTCCATTCACCCTGCCCACTGCAATTGCCATGTATGAGTACGACATGCATCACTAATGCGGAGGACATGGCCCATGTCAGAGTAGATGACACCCCTGTGTATGTGGTACACAGATGAGTACAGATGTGTTCCCCGTCTGTCATCCGCATATGTAAACTGTCTGAGCCTGGCATACATCATGGCATGATAATGCCGTGCCATGTAAAGTCGTAGCCGTTGTGGAAGGTACACCACGAATGTGTTACTGTAACCCTGCCCGTGTGTAGATGTGTGTATGGCACAGGTACAAAGGCTACCTATGTACCAGCAACACACACAGTACAGATATGTGTGGCCCTGCAGATGTGTACCCATGCCACAGTGGAATATGGCAACCACAGCACCATGTGGGGCATGTGTGTACAGCAACCATGTACAATGTGATATGCATGTATGGGGACAGTATCCATGTGATACCCAGTGGATGACTGTTGCTATGCAAAGGTGATGTGCATGCACCATGTGTGATGTATCCTGACGCAATGACATCCACACAATGTATCTGCCACACTGACACCTGTACGGTTGTTATCAGTATGAGCTGGAGGAGCTACAATGGTGCCAGGTAGGTAGATGTGGGATATCTAGGCATGGACAGTACTCTGTGACAGCATGTTGTGTATGTAAGCAAATAGTGAACATGAGGGGCCACATGACTGAGGACTGTGTAATGCCACATGTACCTGACATGTAGTAGGTAGCATGATATGCTTGCACCACTGTGTGTCCTGTCCAGGATTCATATAGCCTAACATCCTGAGACACAGGGTATGATGTGACGGTGGATGTGTACATTGCCAATACCGGAATGTGGAATGGTGCTGAAGGGCAATGTGGGGACAATGTCTGATCTGTTACCCTCTGTACCACACCAACCACCCATGCAATGGTATGACAGGTGGCCAGCATGTGTATGTGGCGTGCTGTGGCACACAGAGGCCCAACAAGTGTGCCAGTAAAGGCATGGAGGTCATCAATGAGTGTGTGAAGCACGGATGTGAGGACATGCCCCAGTGCCATACTGAATGGTCCAGTCATGGGTGTACGAATGCAGTCCCACACGTGCAATGCAGTACCACCCATGTGTAGTGCGATAAATGCAGTAGTGTGGTGGTCAAGGTACACAACGTCCAAGAACAGGCTAGCAGTTAATTCAGTGGGCTGCTGTGGAGACACATACCAAACAGGTTGGCGGGACATAATAGCTAGGAGATCGGAAGGTGACATTGGGACAGTGTCTTAGGACATAACGTGTGCATGGCAGTACCATGTATGTGTCCACAGGGACACTGCGATGTCCATGTATGGATTGCAACCCTGTAGTGAGTGAGAGTGTGTATTGTTGGTAGGTACACCATTGCCTGGCATGTTGCCAACAACATCTCATTCGGCAATGCCTGGGTGACTGTTGTACGCTACATCGAATGTGGATGTAGCCAAACAACACAGACATACCACCACACTGCCTGAGGGCCCACACTGCAATGTGCAGCAGTCCAGTGTAGGTAGCTAGCCTTGGAGCATGTGATGGACCACGAGGACCCACCATGACTGTCAAGTGATGCACCCCACACATGTGAATATACTCACCGTGCAACAGCCAGCACATGTGCCCATACAGCAGATGTGCATGGAACATGACTACCACCGTGGCATCTGTGAAAAGGCCAGTACCACCATGTCTCTGTGTGGAATAGCATGGTCCCTACCATTGCGTACATGTTGCGGAAGTGCACTGTGATATGTGTCAGCATAGTCACATACACTGTCCATCTGCTGGGGTGCCATGCCATTAACCACCCCCGTCAGCAGACATCAGTAGTACTGGCTGTAGAGCACATGTACCATGTATGCTGCGATGGGTGTGTGTCCAGGGTGTGGCTAGCAGGGCCGTGAAGCATATATGTTCATCTACCAGAGGGGGGATATCCCTAGGTTTAACACAGCAGACACATGGAGGTATGGTGCATGCCGAGGGTAGTGTAGGTATGGTATGTGTTGTGTAATGTGTCACCCAGCTAGGTGGAGTGCATGGCCAAGCATGTGTGGGTACATGGGAGTCCATACTAGGGAAGTGTGGGTTGCTGTCAGCACATGGCAGTAGCAGCTGTCCGAGGTGCAATGTACAGTATGACAACACAGCCAGCATGTAACCTGTGGTGTACAGTGTACTCTCTGTTGCGTGTTACAATGTGTCTAGCGGTCACAAACATGGGTATCCGAACATGGAGTACCTACGATGCATTGTGTTTGGAAAATATACAGTATGTGTGTAAAACATTGTGTGATGTGGGATCCCCTCACCTGTGTGTGTTGCAGTCCAGGTATGTGCCTGGGAGGTATGATCCGTGTACAACCTGGACTGGCAGGTGTGCTGTGCAGAGCATGGAGGCAGGTCCCAGGCACCGCAGATAAATGTCAGGTGTGCACTAGTGTGCTTGCCTTGCTTGTGTGCAGCACAGTGGAAGGTGCAAGCATTGTCCCACATTACTGCATGCCGTGCCTGCCTGTTACAGCCCTGCTGGAGACAGACATGTGACACCACCGCAGAGGCAGCATAGCATGTGAAGATGTACATGTGGGCTCCACACCCTAGGCAGATGTCCGCAGGTCATGTGTGCCACAGTAGTGTGGTCGACCACGACTGTCATACTGGTCAGATACCACATGCCTGCATAAGTACAGTATGAGCATAGTCAACAGTCGCAGTGACAGAGTAGGCCAATGTACAGTATCCCCGTGTGCAGACCACTGCCTACTGTACACCTGGCTAGACACACACCCAGAGGGTGAATATACCTGTGAGCCATCACATGTCCCAGTCCACGTAGCCTGTACAATGCCATCACAGGGTGGTCACAATAACGTGTGGTAAGACAGACACGTTGTAGCAGGTGATGTGTCATGTGTGCATATGTTGAGTTGCACAGCCGTTCACACGTCTGCAACATATCGGTGCATGATGTATAGTGTAACATGATGTGTGGAACTGCACTGTGATCCACAACAGGGTCATCTGAGACAGGTGTGTTGTGAATGGTGTAACCCATGGTCACACGGGATACACACTGGTGCTGTTGGCAGCCATGCTGGTGGCCACCAGTGGTGCCTGCAGTGGTCATACAGACATACTGCACACAGTGTTCTGGCAGGAATGTCCATTGTTGTGGATGATGTGTTGCTACGTGAAGGTAGGTGTGTGTTGTGAATGTTACACATCCAGATGTGACCATCTGGCGCAGTCATGGTCATTGACAGCATCACACACATCCACAGCGGTCAGAACCCTGTCCCCAGAATGGGTGTCAGCCACCCTTGTACTGTGTGACGTATGTGCAGATGGCAGAACACCTCCTACTGGCTGGATAACAGTGTCAGCTAGGATGGCTACGTGATGGCTGGAATACGCCATGATAATGTACAATGCTGGTATCCCAATGAAGTACCTGGAATCACACACAGTACGCCATGGCTGCCATGTAAACCCTGTACAACAATGACTGTGTGACAGACACAAACAATGCGTAGACATGTTGAACATACACACATGAGAACACCCAATGAGGTGTGTTGCACATATCGATGTACAACTGTCATCTATGGCCATAGCATGGATGCAGATGCACATGCCCCACAGGCAGTGCCACGCGATGTAGGTATGGGGCATTGCACGTGTACATGTGACAGTTGCTGTACCGCCACATGTCCTGCATAGCCGTCATGTAGGGGTAGCAGTGGTACGTGACTGTTGGACATGCCTGTACATTTGACCATGTCCCACAGGATATGTGTTACGTGTGTACAACATGTGTTGTGCCGTCATCAAGCTGTGAAGTGTACGGCTGCCAGTGTACCTGTGTGACATGTTCTGCGATGGGTGCAAAGGCACGCAGTACTGCATTGCATGCCCACATGCCCCACACAGGTGCATAGCCTGAACATACAATACAAAGAGGGTGTTGGATGATAGCAACTCAGAAGAGGAGATGGGTACGGGTGGCAACCCACTACCACCTCTTCGGGTACGGTGTGCATGTCTATGACACATTAGCACCCGAGAAGCTAGTGGTACAGCAGTACAGGGTTGCATGCATATATGTTCACCAATACCCCTGTGTGTCCCACCACTGGCCTGTGGACAGACAGACACCAACACAATGTGCAGATTTGATATGTGCACAGCACATCACCAATGGCTACTGTACAACAGGCTTACTGTGTAGACATGTGCACAGTCGGTCTGCACCAGCCACACTCAAACACGTTATGTGCCGAACCACACCAATAGTCCGGCCCATGCCACAGACAGATGTGCACGCATCTGTGTATGTACGTCTGGGAATGTCTCCGGCATAGCAGTATAGCTGTGTCAGTGTTGCGAACAACATACTGAATGGGTTGTATGTGTGAGGGGTGCATCATACATGTATGGTCAGATCGACGATACCATCAGTGCCCCTGCTATGTGAACATCCCTGTCCCCATACATGGATGCCTATGCTGTGCCCAACACCACATTCCCGTGGGAGGGATGGCGCTGTGCGGTGCACCAGCAGACATGGGGGTGGCAGCAGGCACTGGATGTAGACATATGTGGTACCCATGTCAGTCCAGGCAACCATCCATGTGCACGGGATAGCAGTGCGTGGGCACATGCAGCACTGTGTTGAACAATATCGCAGCACATAGCACCTGTCAGGGTTAATGTGTATGCATGGATGTGCGATACCTGCATGCACCAGACACACCCCCACCAAGCAGCGTGCAGCCTACCTTGCAGAAGGCCAGTGTCCACACCATGATGATAGACATGTGTAATGTCCATATACACATAGCAATGACATATGGAATGGACAGCCACCCTGCCAATATCAGTACCCCCCAGGTGGGTCACATCCCAGTGCCATGTATGTGACATACCCTGCCATACCATGCAGCCCTGCCCAGCAAGGCTGCAAGTGCTATCACAGTCCTACATGGTGCGATGGACAAAAGGCACTTTCACTATCAACCGTCCACAGCAGTAATGTGGCAGTGATGCACCCTGTGGTGTTACAGGTGCTGTGTGTTGCTGTGGACAACGTGCGCACATGCTATGCATGACCTTTCCTGCTAATGTCACATGGTTACACATTGTCCCATGTGTATCACATGTGCAATACAGGTGAGCCATGGCAGGTTGCCCAACACCCGTACAGTGCTGTGTGGATGTACATGGCACAACACATGCATGTACAGGTGTCCATGTGTATGTGTGCAGTGCCACCGCTGACGTTCATAATGGCTGCGTACGGGATGCCTAGTGACATATACACAGCATCCAGGTGAACAGTAGAACTGTTGTCACATGGGGATCTGTGCCAACTGATATGGACACAGGTGCAGGCAGGTACACATGTCCACAGCAGGCTAACATCAACATGGTGCGTGTACAGTGTGATGAGGTGACACACAGATATGATATGAGACCCACTGCTCAATGGTGTGAGGGCAACACGTCGGCTGTGTCACTGCCATGATGCATCGCAGAGATTACTGTGCAGATGTTGTACATGTCATAGCAATGTATGTCCAGCAGTATGCCAGTACAGCAGTGTAAATGTGACCTGTCAACATCATTATGTCTTACAGATAATGCCACGTTCCCGGCTGCCTGCCTTCAGCCGACAGGAGGATGAAGTGATTATACCGTTGCTCCATGACAACTACAACATACTCTTCAGCCATGTGCCACTACAGGCACAGCAGCATGATGACGTGTGGCAGGATTTGCGCAGGAGGGTGAACAATGTGGGCGGCCACAACCGCACCTACCAGCAGATCCGCAGACACTGCACAGACCTAATTCGGCATGCAAAACAGCGTGCCGCCACAATCGCCAGACAACAAGGTGGGATAGGTGGTGGGCCACCAACCCAGCCCCCACTCACACACACGGAGGAGCTCCTGGCCAGTCTGGGGACACCCAGGGAACAACATGCAGAAACCCTCGCTGCCATCGTGGAGGTGGGTGTCTCCCAACCAACGAGCCTGGAGCTGCCTGGTAAGTCAGTCTTGCATGTTTGTATGATAACTGACGTAGGTGTGGGTGTCATAGTACACCACATAATGTAGCAACACATGCCAGGTATATGGCCACACAAGCTGCATACTACAGTATGCTACATTGTGTTTGCAGACATGTGCATAGCACATGCTAACACAGGTGCATGATGTGACATGCACAGTGCTTACCATGGCGATAGTAATGGATAATGTGTATACTGTTGTGTCGCCCCTATACAGGTACCTCTGGTGTGTCGCACAGACATGGGTCTGTCGCAGGTGAGACTGTTGCTAGTAATAGACATGATACGGTGTATAGATATTCCCCATGTGTCCAGGTATGACATGCACACCTGGGTCTGCCCCAGTCACGGTATACAGGTTGCACCACCCGACACACACGCCACCCATGTACAGTAAATACAACCGTTAGTATAGACCGGCATGACACCACATAACCCATCGGTGTGATATGTGCAGTCAGCTATGCATACAATGGTGGAGGTGTTCCACAATGGCTGCATGTGTAGTATGCATCGGTATGCCTTTGCGGTATGCACACAGTACCACATAGTGAGCTGTGATCTGGCCAGCACACAGGTGTTACCACTGTGACCTATGCCCCTGCATTGGGTGCACATGTTGTGACATGGCACATGACATGTCCCATGCACGTGGTGGTCTGTCCGCAACATTGTCACACCATGACATGACCTATGCATGACATAGCAGACATCCACAATGTCTGCATAGCCTTCGGGAATGTGACACCTCAGACTAGTACGGGTGTATGACACATGGGCCACCACAGGGATGTGTACACGATGCCCATCACACACAAATGTCCATGAACCAGACAAACATGGCCATGGGTGATACCTACAGGCATGTTGCCACACAGTACATCCGCAGTGGGTAGTCACCATTGCACCCTGTCCACACATAGTGTGGTCATAGCTGTAGTGGACCCCCTGGACATCTGATGTGGTACACCAGACAAATGGAATGCCTGTCTGCAGCCATTAGAGGTGCCACCAATGTCTACCATATATGTGCTGTGGAACAGCATGACTGAGTTGCAGACATGGCAATGCAATGTGTCCAGGTTACGCATCACACAGAAACATACCTGTGTCCTGCTGCCGTGCAGTGGCACAGTGCCCGTACTCCCCACTGTACAGCTATGTACACAGCTCACACCAACCACACCTGCACAGACATCCTTGTTACACATGCATTCTATCTGTAGCCTGTACACATAACACTGCACTGTGACATCCATTATGATGTGGTGCATGTGGTGGGACACCATTGTCACATGTCCACATGATACCGCACATGTTTGCGGTTTACATGACATAGTGACGCCAGCCATGTGTACTGTTAACCGCCCGTGGCCACACGGTGTATCACGGTGATGCATGCAAACTACCATGAATGTGTGTACTGCAAGCCTACTAAAAGACACCTGCTTGATGTAGTGTGCACTCCAGGGCAGTATGCATACTACCACTATCAATGTCTGGGCTGCATTCACTGGGCTGTGGTGTGGGAATGCTGCATGCCACCTGCAATATCACATGCATGATGTGTCTGCATGTGTGTGTGTCTGCGTGTGTATGTCAGCGTGTGTGTGTCCGCATGTGTGTGTGTGTGTGTCTGTGTGTGTGTCTGCGTGTGTGTGTGTGTCTGCGTGTGTGTAATGTAACTTACGGTATGTCTTTGTATTCACAGGTGCTGTAGGTGCGTTCCCCTCCTGCGGTCCATCTGATGCTAGTGTCCCCACAGATACTAGCGGTGATGACCATGTGCATGAGGCACAGGCAGGGTCGTCACGGGCAGAAGCTGTGCCATTGGATAACATCCCACCCATGTCCCCTTCATCTCCGCTGCGGTTCAGATGCCGACACATACCACATCACCGTTGCCCATAGAGGAAGGACAGTCAGCGTCTGTTGGCACCGAGCAGGAATGTGTGGTGGCTGCAGAAGGTGCGGGTACACACCATGTTGCCAGTGTAATGACTGGTGATGTGCCACACAGGCATGTGGCTGGTGCTGCTCGTAGGAGGAGCACTGGTAGACATGCACCTGCCGTACAGGGTGCAGCAGCTGGTATCACCAGACGCATGTTTCAGACTGTAATGGCGGCACAGGCACGTGCCGAATGGCAGAACCAAGAAGGGCAGAGGCTGCAGAGGGCCGCAATCCATTCCTTAAATGAGAACATCCAGTCATTGGCGAATGCTCAACAGCAGCTTGCCGATGTTCTGGATAGGAGATTAGGTGAGATGGTTGGAATCCTCGACCGAGGCATGTCAATCCGCGAGCATGAGCTGTCTGTGCTGGAACACCTGGTAGGGGTGAGGCGTAGGACACGTGGCCGTAGGCCAGCAACACCACCTAGTGCAGGTCGACGTGTGCGTGCCACCTCTCATGCCCACTCACACAGTGCTGGTAGCAGCAGCAGTGCAGCTGGTGCTACACCAACCACACCAGGACACAGCAGGCCACGTGGACGTGGCCCTGGACGGTCCCAGTGTGGACACGGTTCCAGCGGACATGTGTCATCGGAGAGTGGCCACTCCATACCTCCACCCGGTAGTGCCTGTGCGACCCCAGGCAGGCACGGGTCACGTGGCAGGCGGACACAGTGAGCCATACAACCTGCACTGTACAGTCTGGGGCTGCCAAGTATACCCGTGTAGGCATCACAGATGGCTGAACTGTGTACACACATACCCACACACAGCAGACACACCTGTAGGGCTCCACCACATCCACATGCATTCTGCACAGTCATGCCCAGTAAATGCACAGGCCCTTACACACACACATGATGTCATCCATTGGTACAGCCTATGCCCCTGGCACACATATCACCCTGGGCATATGATGAAGCCTCTGCCGCAGCACCGTGATCCACACCATCGGTGCACGGTTATGCAAACATATTCTGATGCACAGGGTGGACAAGATAGTGAGAGGTGTATGTGATACCTGTGTCCGCATAGTACGCGATGTGTATGTTGTGGTGGTTGTGTATGACAGGTGACAGGTGCGTATGTGACGTGGGTCATGCACTGACATCATGCAGCAGACATACCATGTAGTGCAGGTGCAGCATTCATTGTTCTGTGTACACGGTATGTGTGGCGGTTACATGTGTAGCACCATGTTGGTTCAGTTAACCCGTATGCCATTATGGTGTACTTGCATGTGCCTACTGGGAGCACTGTTATCAGTCCCCCACATGTAGCTGTGGGGTACCCACAGGCACATCTGGCAATATCAGCATACCACAGGTACCCGCAACCTGCATGGACCCCTACATAGGTACATAGGCACATGTACATACCAGGCTATGTGCCCTATGGCATGTGTA
The DNA here is from genome assembly GCF_019279795.1 of Protopterus annectens. Lineage (NCBI taxonomy): Eukaryota > Metazoa > Chordata > Ceratodontiformes > Protopteridae > Protopterus > Protopterus annectens. The sequence goes on from NC_056735.1 coordinate 61,215,264, forward strand.
AGCCTAGCCAGAGTGTGTGTGGCTGTTAACACCCCTTAGGATGAGGATACCACATCCATCGGTCCGCTGTCCCTCTGTCCAGCAGTGACACAGAGATGATGCCTGGCGCATACCTACGATCACACATCCACACGTCATGATTACTCTTGGACAAAGTCAGTCAGGGGCTCTGCTTCACATGGGCTGGGAATCCTCTCCATGTTGTAGGGGGCCTCTGGGCGTTGACCCTGTTCCCCCAGCACGTCCTATTCATGTTCGTGTTGAGGTTTCTGACAGTTGCTTCTGTGCCCGTGTTTGCTTGGAGCCTAGGAGGTGGAACATGTCCATGTCACCCAGGTCGGACATGGCCGTGTATGTCAGGCACAGATCACCACAGAGCAGACGTGCTGGGAAGGTATACAGCCGGAGTCCCCTTGGTCGGGCAGCGTGTGACACATGTCTCAGCACCTTTATCCCTGTGTTGTGGAACGTTTGTGGTCCTTCCGAGTGCTGCAGGTGTCAGGTTAGGTACATCCCAGATGTGGCATTATCGCAATCATTGGTCTGATGTGTGAAGTGTACAGGGTACAATGAACTCCCCTGATGTGGATGTGATTCCTTCCTGACCAGGTGGCCACAGTGGAATGTCTTCCCAACCACATTGGCATTGTGTGTGTCGACAGAGGTTACCGACAGGTGTGGTACCCATGTCCCTGAACACGTCCACCATGTTGAATGGATTACCACCTACATGTTACATGTCCTTCCCACTGGGTAGGTCTGCACCTTCCCTGGCATGTAGCATCAGGCCATGGCTCTGGCACCAGTTATCCATTTCTATGAGGCCCCAGGTGGATGTCCGTGTCAGATGGGGTGTTGGGTATGGTGGCCGGTGTGCAGTCATCTGCATACCTTGTCTGCCACAATCCCCCTATGTTTGCATGCACATTGGAAGGTTGAATGCCGAACAGGAGGGGGCCCAGGACTGAGCCCTGTGGGCCTCCACTCGAGACCAGCTTGGAGTCTGACATGGCACCAGGAACACAAACCCTGTGTGGTGTGACCTTCATCCAGTTGGCAAACCATCGTGTGACATATGTCCCCACATGTACGCTGGCGAGCCTTTCCATGTGTCCCACGTGGAGTGTGGTTTGAACGCTCCCGCCAGGTCATGGTAGTCTGTGCAAACCGACGTAACCCCATCAATGGCCTTAGTGACCCCTCCAGACAGGTCAGCAGGTTAGGGAGGCAGGATCTGCCCTTGACTAAGTCGATGTGGCTATGTTCTGGTATTGGCTGTACACCACTGTCTGTATTTATGGGCCCCAGTATGGACCTCCCCTCAGCTTTGCAGACAAGGCATGTCAAGCTGATAGGGCAGGAATGTCTACAGTCCATAAGAGCACTACCCTGGTGTAGTGGGACCACAGCTGCCGTATGCCATCCAGCAGGGACCTAGCCCGTAGTAAGCCTAAGATGACACAGCGGCCTTATGTGTGGGGCGAGGGCCTCAATGAGGTTGAGTGGCACACAGCCAGGGACACCATCTGGGCCCATTGGTGCTGTGTTCACCGCTTAACAGATGTCAGATCATTCCTGGGCATACGAGATGTTTGGGAGGCTAGACTCTGGTGGGATGGATACGTCCCCTCTTGGGGGTAGATGTATGCATGGAACATGTCCGCTGGTTTGTTGACAATGTCTGTGGGTTCAGTGACCATTGTACCATTCTGGAGTAATTCCGGGCATGACTGTGTGCTCCCACCCATGTCCCTACCACAGCTAAGGAAGGCCCTATGGTTGTCTCATGTGCCCTCTGCAGTACCACTCCCACAAGCGGCCTTGGATGATTGTATGTGTGACCGTATGTTAACGCCGGTATTAATGAGTGATGCCTTCCCTGGTACTGATATTGCTCTGTCATGTATTAGCTCCAACTGTTGTTGTACAGTTTGTCAATGGCTGGGGTCCACCAGACCATGTGCCTGCCTTTGGTGGACAAGGTCCTGATGTTATCATGATCGCTTGGTGCAGACATCCCTGAGGGTGCTCAGAGAAGGCATTTGTAAGGGTTTCAGCAGTGTGGCCTGTGTTTACCACTGGCATGGAGGTCTTGTAGGGTACCACACTGGTCGTATGACGTGTGTGGTTCGCTGTGGGGAGGTCGTCACTTATGTCTCCCATGCCGGTGTTGGGTGCAGGATGCGGATTACCAGTGGATCCACTATACGGTCTGACATCACCATTGAGGGATGTACATCCTGTGTGGAGCATATCCTCCCCATGTGTGATGATCAGAACTGGTATACGTCCCCCCCTAGTGGGTATGGTGCATGGGTGTTCCACAGCAGTCAGGTGTATGAACACCTGGGACCTGTGGCATAGGGTGTTGTGTCCTGGGTAATGTTCTCGGTCTATGTATGGGTGGTTGATGTCACCCAATACGACGGTGTTGTGAGCATGCACACCCACCAGTGTCCTCAGGACGGCTGTGCAGGTATCCTGGGATTGGGAGGGTGGTCTGTAGCATGCAACAAACTGTAGGGCGGTCCTAACCATGGTTAATTGCACCTGGATATTCCCCGCTGCTACGTGCATCTCTGCCAACATGGAGGTGTGTGTATCCGTCATGGAAATGGGGACTCCCCCTCCTTCTGTGTTATGTCCGGGTTATGGTCCTGAACGCGTGATATAGGGTATGACCCGACAGTGCTGGGGTGCTCTCAGCAGCCCTGACCAATGTTTCAGTCACAGCACTGACATCGATGTCCTCCATACTGAGGAGGGCATTTGAGGGTGTGCAGCTTGGCTGTAGACCACTGGCAGTGAGCTGTATTATCCTGTGTGTTCTCCAGGCTTGTAGTGTGGGGTGGTAGGTTTATCATTCCAGCCGTGCCTGCGGTGAGCACTGTGGGGGTGGCAGGTGCCTTTGCCAAACCCTTGTAGACCAGGGGCGACAGCTGCCAGCCATACCATGCGAAGGGGCATGGCGTGCCAAGCATGTCATCCCAGGTAAATGGAATCTGGATCCCCTCAGACTGACACCGGTAACCAGGACATTATCAAGGGTGACCACATTGAGCCAGTGTAGTGGCATCATACTTGATGAGGGTGGGATACTGCCCAGGGTCAGGGACATGCCGGCCTGGGCTACACAATCTGAGTGGCCCTCTATGTGTCCTGTAATGTATCCCAGGGTGGTATGCCACCAGGCGTGAACACCGGCATGGGCAATGACCGCGTCATACCTGCACATGCTGCGGAGTGACCTGAGTGCGTGCGTTATGTGGCATATTCCAGCGCCCGGCAGGCAGCCTACTGTGATCATTCCCTTGTTCAGTATGGTGGGTGGGACGTCGGTGTGTCTGGCAGTGGCGTCACCCATTACAGGTGTGTCTGGCAGTGTGTGCGTTGCCTTTGGGTCTCTGCCGGGTTAGTACACTGACGTTGGGAACCATGTGTTGCATGTCCTATGTCTTGTGGAGGCAGTAGCTTGTGTGTCTGCTTCAGAGGGCTCGTTAGGTTTGTGACATGTCCTACAGTGCCTCCAGGTATGTCTTAGTGTGTTCATGTGTTTGATTAGCATTTGCGATAGTCACATGTGACACTGGGTATGTGGTGTGCATTGTGTCCTTCCCTCCCGCGTGGTCTTGCCGGTCATGGTTGGGAGAGCACAGCCCCCTGTCTGGCTATATAGTTGCGTCTGTCACATGTATTATGTTCATTGGGGGAGGTGCGGCTTGTCCGTGTCCATGAGGCACCTGTAACAGTGGCCAGGACGCCCAGATTCACCATCTGAACAGGAGAGGTCGCTAGCAATTGACCCGTCGACATGCCAGAGGATGTGAATGCATTTGCTGCATAACGGGTCAGAAGGCACCTATAGGGAAGTGGGCACACAAGGGATTCTAGGACAGTGTAGTACTCCATTGAGTATACATGTACTTTATCTGTGTGGGAATACTATGGGAGCAGGTGCAGAGCTTTTGTGATGTAGAGAACAGACAGTCGGGAATGCAAGAAGAGAGGTCATACACATAAACCTGCGGAGCACGAGCCGGATACAGTGTAACGTTGCTTACACGGTACATGACGCACATGTCCACACATATACTGCACCTGACGCCTGTGGTCGGTGCCACAGGCTACGGTGGACAGAGACATCACATACATGGCATGACACAGTACAGGTATGGTGACATTCTGCGGGTGTCGTACGCAGTGTGCTGGCTACTGACCGCAGATGTCACCTGTCAGCTGTGGTGCACAGTGTTCGACAGTCGGATGCTGTACCGGTATAGGAATATTCCCGCATTCGTGGGGCATACACCTCTATGGCACACACACCATTGTGTGCAGATGGGGACACCTGTCTGTGTGGTCGGCACCCTCACAAGACAATGCACCCGGCGCCATGTCACAGGGGTGGTCTTGCACAGGTGGCCAGTAAGGCTCACAGGTATGGAAATGACAGGGCTGTACAATGCAGCACCACTACGGGATGTTCACCCTGTGTGGTCAGTGTCCAGTCACAACACGATATCTGCATACACCCTCTCAACAGGCAGCAGACATACACACATGTCGACACACCGACATGGTGGTGGCCACACATGTCTACACAGAGGGATGACATGTTGCATGTACTACACCATCCACATCGGTGCACCCCACACTGAGGTAGGTACAGAGCTCTACCATGGTGTACAGTGATGTGTGGCATGTGGCACATAGTTCCCCCGATCTGTGGCATACATGGGCACACATTCCTGCACACATGTTGGTGCTAGGAATGCCACACCCGCTACATGGGATTTGTGCAGGCGTGCAGCGGTATGTGGTGCATCCTGCATACTACCACTGTATCCGGCATCTGTGCCAATATCTGCACTTGGGTGGTGGTAGGGGTTACAGTGGCAATGTGACATATGGTCGAACCCGCATGGCCGATGGGTATGCATCATGGCAGCGTTGTCATGTAAAGGCGACATAGCGGACTGTATGCACATGGCAGGGTAGGACGGTGTGTGACACACATGTGACCAGCACCTGCACACATGCATGTGGACAGGTGTTTAAACAAATGGTGTACACACAGACTGCCATGCATGCTGTTACTATGCCACCATATGACGGCCCCCATGATGGGTATGCACGTGAGGGGGATACAACTGTGTTACGGACACCAGACACCGCCTGCGGCTGCACCATGCACAGTACACGTGTCACATGTATCCCCTGTTGCCATGTGTGTATGCATTGCTACGTTGTGACATGTGTGTCAACATGCATGGAACATGGACTGTGGTTTGGTATCACAGCTGTCACAGGCAAACTGTACAAGGGTATGTGTCCCTGTGAACACCGCCACACCCTGTAGGGGGGTGCATACCACAGACATGTGTCCACCTTCCCTTCGTGTGTGTATTACTGCGTACGCCTGTGTCATGCATGTGGTCCATCACAGGCCTCGTATGTGTCCTGCGTGCAGTCCATGCACACAGCCTGGAAACCACATATGTGACATATCCGGACATTGTTTCACTGTGGTACAGCTGCAGTCATGTGTCATACCTGTGTCAGGCCCGTGGCATGTGTGGAGCACTCCTGTCCGTGTATACCGGTACGGGTGGACTACATCACACCTGTGGGATCATTGATAGTACATGTGTACTCTGCATGACGGACGTACACTGCCACATAGTCTTCTGGACATATGTCACATGCAGTTTCTGGACCGTGAGGCATACTGCTGCACCGATAACAAGGTGCTGGCATAGCAGCTACAGTGTTCACCGTGTGTACATGTTCAGCCTGCACCCATGGCGCCTGTGCTGTCATCTGTGTGTGTACGTGTGACTGCATGTGTGTCCACCCTGTGCGTGTGTACGGGTTTACCTGGCTGTGACTTGCGGTGTGTGCACTCCGTCTACATGCCGGACGGCGTAGCATACTACGTGTGTGAGCATGGCCGGGTCGCTGTTGTGTGGCTGGACACACACGACGGTCCACAGTCTGCCTCCCATGCCGTCGCCCCATGTGTATGCATGTCTGCTCTGTGCCGATTCTAAGTGTCTGAGCATGCCCAGTGAGCAGCTGTGTAGATAGACACACAGTACAGTGCACACCGCACCGACTGCATTGATACCCTGGGTGCATGCCTGTTTCCCCTTCGCAAATGCCACATCTGTGGCATGGCCAGGTTGCTGTTGTGTGGCTGGACACACGACGGTCCACAGTCTGCCTCCCATGCCGTCGCTCCATGTGTATGCATGTCTGCTCTGTGCCGATTCTAAGTGTCTGAGCATGCCCAGTAAGCAGCTGTGTAGATGGACACACAGTACAGTGCACCCCGTGCCCGACTGCGTTGATACCCCATGAGCATGTCTGTCTCCCTTTGCAACCGCTAGGTGTGAGGCATGGCCAGTACACCTGTCGGTACACCACGACAGTCGGCACCGATGTCTGCTACTAGGCGTGTAGCCATGGCCAATGACATCCTGCATAGCCATGGTGACCATCCAGGTGACTCATATGTGACTGTCATGCCACATTGGCTGCCTAGATCCTGCCGGATGCCCTCTCATAGGGTATACTGTCATGTGGTGCATCCGTATTCATGTCGTGATGTACTGCTCCGTAGCTATTTGGTATTCCCGACTGCAGCACTACCGTGTTACTGTACGGCCACCTTGGGATGGTAACAGGCTGTGTGACTGCGCACTCTGTCTTCATTCCCTATCGGCCGCATTGCCTCTGCAGATGATACCACCCACCTAGGGGTATGCCTCCTGACAGTGCTGTGCTCAGTAATCCCGGTAGCGCTTTCTGTAAATGCTTCATGCTGTAGTGAGTTCATGTAGGTAGGCGTAGGTTCGACTCTCGGCCCTTCCCTGTGTGTGTGTGTGTGTGTGTGTGTGTGTGTGTGTGTTTCCAGCTGCCTCTGCAGATGAACATGCTTTTAGACGCTTCGCAACACATACCTTGGCTATTGCCAGCTATTCTCTTACGGGTGATGTCACCCGCCTAAAAGTATGCCTCTGACAGCGCTGTGCTCAGTAATCTCGGTAGCGCGTTCTGTAAATGCTTCATGCTGTAGTGAGTTCATGTAGGTAGGCGAGGTTCGACTCGGCCCTTCCCTGTGTGTGTGTGTGTGTGTGTGTGTTTCCAGCTGCCTCTGCAGATGAACATGCTTTTAGGCGCCCGCAACACATACCTTGGCAATTGCCAGCTATTCTCTTACGGGTGATGTCACCCGCCTAGAAGTATGCCTCTGACAGCGCTGTGCTCAGTAATCTCGGTAGTGCGTTCTGTAAATGCTTCATGCTGTAGTGAGTTCATGTAGGTAGGCGTAGGTTCGACTCTCGGCCCTTCCCTGTGTGTGTGTGTGTGTGTGTGTTTCCAGCTGCCTCTGCAGATGAACATGCTTTTAGACGCTACGCAACACATACCTTGGCTATTGCCAGCTATTCTCTTACGGGTGATGTCACCCGCCTAGAAGTATGCCTCTGACAGCGCTGTGCTCAGTAATCTCGGTAGCGCGTTCTGTAAATGCTTCATGCTGTAGTGAGTTCATGTAGGTAGGCATAGGTTTGACTCTCGGCCCTTCCCTGTGTGTGTGTGTGTGTGTGTTTCCAGCTGCCTCTGCAGATGAACATGCTTTTAGACGCTTTGCAACACATACCTTGGCTATTGCCAGCTATTCTCTTACAGGTGATGTCACCCACCTAGAAGTATGCCTCTAACAGCGCTGTGCTTAGTAATCTCAGTAGCACGTTCTGTAAATGCTTCATGCTGTAGTGAGTTCATGTAGGTAGGCGTAGGTTTGACTCTTGGCCCTTCCCTGTGTGTGTGTGTGTGTTTCCAGCTGCCTCTGCAGATGAACAAGCTTTTAGACGCTTCGCAACACATACCTTGGCTATCAGCGGCCATTCCTTTACGGATGTTGTCACCCACCTGTACATGTGCCTCTGATGGTGGTGTGTTCGGTGGTCCACGTAGCGCATTCCATACCTGTGTCATACGTTTGTGCGGTTGGGTATGTGGGGGTGTGGTCAATCACCATGCCTGCCACGTGTGTGTGTGTGTCCATGCTCCCAGCTGCATGGGTTCATAGGGTATGGCTTTGAGGTTTACGCAGAACACTCAGATCCTGCCGCCATCCCTGTGTTTGTGGATGGTGAGACGCAGCTCGTGTACTGCTTGTGTGCCTGCTGTGGTTGGCGACCTCCGTAGCGTGTTCTCCACGTGCACCCTGCTATGGTGTGGTGGGGTGGTGCTGTGTACATTACACTCACGGCCTGCCACATGTGTCTGTCTGTATCTCTGTCATTGTATATCTACGTACCTATGTTGTGCCCGTACTGCTGCTCTAGCATGGACAGCTGTCTTTCCCATGTATCGCATATTTGCACGGCTGACACATATAACTGTGGTACGTTGCATATCCACTCATTGTCCATGCACCGTCCGTATTCCAGAACACCCTAAAGACATCTGCTGGATATCGTGGCAGACAGCTATCCTTGCTGTCCTGACACTGTACCCGTACATGCCATACACCTTGTGTGTACTTGCCTATTTATGGTGTGTGTATGTCTACCTGTGCTGTATGCATGGCTGTGTGTGTGTCCCGCTATAGCCATCTGTGCAGGTGTCACCACTATGGGTAATCCTTGTGGACCGCTGTTTCATGTGCACGTCTGCACATACCTGCAGACCGTACTACCCCTCCTACGGCAGCGGCCTTAGATCGACTGCTGCCCTAGGCTGTAGGGCTCCATGGCACCCACCACCACAACACATGGTGCCCCCATCTTGGTATACCTACATGACACACCTACTAGACAGGTGGCCCTACTAGTGCGGCGCCCTGGGCAGCCGCAGGATTGGCGTATGCCTATGGCCGGCTATGGGCACATCACAAGGCATACGTCTACATTCGGTGTTTTACGACATCTAGGTTATAATACCTGAGGGGGGACCTCATCAGCTATGCTATAGAATGCGGATTTAGATGGATTAGTAGGTGGAGGGTTGGCCACACACCAGGGCTGACCGATGGAACACTGATGAGGCCTCTTTTGAGAAGCAGGTGGATCAAAATCCGGTAACAGGAATATAGTTTAGGTACAGATGTAGAGTTAACACACATTTGTCCACTCTTTCAGTTCTGTACCATTGTATTACAGTGATATGCTATGCATATCTTCCATATACATTGTTAGATCTTTGATTGATGAGTATTCGACATAGTACAATATCATATAATACATGTGTTAATAGGATGCTTTCTGAGATGTTAACATATGTGTGTGTGGTTAACATTGCGTCTGTGCTTTCTATGCTGTGGTTACATGTTCATTGTTTGCATAGAAAGTAACAAATGGAAGTGTAAGGGGGGATATTTAAAGCCTGGATGCTTCTATGTTATGTGTAAGTCTCACGGAGCCTACGGGTGAAAGCGCTTACATGTCTATGAAGTAACCTTTGTATACCATATGTGACCTGTCGTGGACAAAATGTCTCGTTGACTGTTTCATCTACCTATGTGTGACTTGGTTTGTGTGCCATAAGGTGCCAGCGGGTCTTTGATGTTGATTAGGTGTATTCCATGGTCAATTGACATTAATCCTATTAATTCACTGAAGGATGTTCTTCATTGGTGGGAACGCCATAGTTTGACCATCGTATGGCTTTCCTAGCTGACGTTGATATTGTGCCATTGGTATGTGTTCCACAGGTCACCCATTTGTTCCGCGGTATGGAAGCGTGTGATCCCATTAGGTGCTGGCAGATTGAGTGCTGTATGCGCGGTATTCGCACAGCGGTCTGGCTTTGTATGGGAGTGTCTACTGTAGTCCCTATCTGTATTTCCAGTGTTATGCCTCACTGCAGCTGTGGTTACACCAGGTTCGCAGTTATGGGTGCCATCTTGGTCCTACGCTTGTCCATCCCTAGCGATTGCCTACTGGACACTGGTATGGAGCAGTACACATTTCACACCTGCATTTAGCATTAGCCGGTGGATGCTTTGCACAATCAGTGGGGAGTAAGGCACGTGCTACTCTCACATCCCTCCCACGGTGCGGGACAACGTATTATCTGCCAAACAACACCGAGCCCCGTTTCTGCATACCCAGGATCCCATGGCTGCAACCCTCGATGGTACCCATTACACATCCGGCATGTGTGCGGGAATGGGATGTGGACGCACCTCTATGGACTCTACAATCTGGGAATATCTGTTCATATGTCCTGCATTCCATGGACAGTTGTCATCAACCCTGAACACGCTGGGGGTGCATATGTCTGGCTGTACCGTAGTCACGGCTGTCAGTTCTTCTGGGTCTCTTGATCGCAGCTGGTTGACATTGCATACGGATGAATCTCTGGGGTCCTACTATGAACACCATTGTGCATATGTACAATGTAGACCTTGTTGGACTGTGTCCATCTGGCTAGTGGGTTTGACTGCTGCTGTATGTTCCCCAATCACGGATGTCTGCTTGCTACCCATATTATGTAGTGCTACGTTAACCAGGTTATTCTAAACTGAAACCGGATGGTGTAAATCCAATGATGCAGGCTAGGAAATGCTTTAAGTAATCCTCAGATGTCCCATTAGGATATGTCCACCACTGTATTGTCAAAATGACACAACCAAAACATGTAGATCCTATTAATTCATTGAAGGATGTTCTTTATAAGCGTGAACGCCATAGTTTAAGGATCCTATGACTTTCCTAGTTGACGTTGTTGGTGTGCCATTAGTATGTGTTCCGCAGGTCGCCCATTTGTTCCGCGGTATGGAAGCGAGTGATCCCCATTTCCTTGCTGGCAGATTGAGTGCTGTGTACGCCCGGTATTACGGCGGTCTGACTTTGTATGTGGAGTCTCTACTGTAGTCCCTATCTGTATTCCCTGTGTTTTGCCTTACTACAGCTGTGTGATTCCACCAGGTTTGCAGTTATGGGTGCCATCTTGGCCGTACGTTTGTCCATCCATGGGAACTGCCTAATGGACACTGGTATAGGGCTGTACACATTTCACAGCTGCATTTAGCATTCTCCGGTGGATGATTTGCATTATTAGTGCAGAGTAACGCATATGCCATACCCACATCCCTCACACGTGGCGGGACAACGGATCATCTGCCAATCAACACCGAGACCCATTTCTGCATACCCACAATCCCATGGCTGCAACCCTCGACAGTACCCGTTGCACATCCTCCATGTGTGTGGGAATGGGATGTGGACGCACTTCTATGGACTGGACAATCTGGGGATTTCTGTGCATATCACCTGCATTTCATGGACAGTTGTCATCAACCTTGAACACGCTGGTGGTGCATATATGTAGCTGTGCCGTAGTCACGGCTGTCACTTCATCTGGGTCTCCCGATCACAGCAGGTTGACATTGCGTACGGATAAATTTTTGGGTCCTACAATGGACACCAATGTGCATATGTAAAGTGTAGAACTTATTGGACTGTGTCCATCTGGCCAGTGGGTTTGACTTCTGCTGTATGTTCAGCAATCACGGATGTCTGTTTGAGTACCCATATTATGTAGTGCTACGTAAACCGGGTTTTCCGCCACTGAACCCAAATGGTGTAATTCCAATGATGCAGGCTAACAATTGCTTTAACTAATCCGCAGATATCCCATTGGGACATTCCGCCTCTGTATTGTCAAATTAACACGAACAAAACATGTAGATCCTATTAATTCATTGAAGGATGTTCTTTATATGTGGGTACCATAGCTTAACCATCCTATAACCTTCCTAGTTGACGTTGTTGGTGTGCCATTAGTATGTGTTCCATGAGGTCGCCCATTTGTTCCGCGGTATGGAAGCGAGTGATCCCCATTCTCTTGCTGGCAGATTGAGTGCTGTACGCCGGTATTCGCACGGTGGTCTGACTTTGTATGTGGAGTCTCTACTGTAGTCCCTATCTGTATTCCCTGTGTTTTGCCTTACTACAGCTATGTGATTCCACCAGGTTTGCAGTTATGGGTGCCATCTTGGCCGTACGTTTGTCCATCCTTGGGAAATGCCTACTGGACACTGGTGTAGGGCTGTACCCATTTCACAGCTGCATTTAGCATTTTCCGGTGGATGATTGTCATTATTGGTGGGGGGAAGGCATGTGCTATACCCACATCCCTCCCACGGGGCGGGACAACAGATTATCTGCCAAACAACACCGAGCCCCATTTCTGCATACCCACGATCCCATGGCTGCAGCCCTCGACGGTACCCATTATACATTCTTCATGTGCGGGACTGAGATGTGGGCGCATCTATGGACATGGCCATATGGGTATTTCTGCTCATATGTTCTGCATTTCATGGACACCTGTCATCAACCTTAAACACGCTGGTGGTGCATATGTCTAACAGTGCTGTAGTCATGGCTGTTACGCCTTCAGCGTCGCTTCCTCCATCACGTTTATCTTGCATAGGGCTAAATTTTTGGGTCCTACAATGGACACCAATGTGCATATGTAAAGTGTAGAACCTGTTGGACTGTGTCCATCTGGCCAGTGGGTTTGACTGCTGCTGTATGTTCCCCAATCACGGGTGTGTGTTTGACTACACATATTATGTAGTGCTACGACATCCAGGTCTTTCAAACCTGAAACCGAATGGTGTACATCCAAAGATGCAGGTTAGCAACTGCTTTACATAATCCTCAGAAATCACAATACGAAATATCCACCACTGTATTGTCAAAATAACACCACCATGACATGTGGATCCTATTAATTCATTGAAGGATGTTCTTTATATGTGGGTACGCCATAGCTTGACCATCCTATAACCTTCCTAGTTGACGTTGTTGGTGTGCCATTAGTATGTGTTCCGCAGATCGCCCATTTGTTCCGCAGTATGGGCGAGTGAACCCCATTTTCTTGCTGGCAGATTGAGTGCTGTCTCGCCGGTATTCGCCCGGTCTGGCTTTGTATGGGGTGTGTACTGTGGTCCCTATCTGTATTTCTGTGTTATGCCTTACTGCAGCTGTGGAATTACACCGGGTTTGCAGTTATGGGTGACCATCTTGGTCGTCGTTTGTCCGTCCATGGGAAATGCCTACTGGACACTGGTATAGGGCTGTAGACATTTCACAGCTGCATTTAGCATTCTCCGTGGATGACTTGCATTATTAGTGGGGAGGAACGCATGTGCTATACCCCCATGCCTCCCATGGGGCCGGACAGCGGATTATCTGCCAATCAACACCTAGCCCCATTTCTGCATACCCACGATCCCATGTCTGCAACCCTCGGCGGTACCCATTGCACATCCTTCATGTGTGCGGAATGGGATGTGGACGCGTCTATGGACTCGGCAACCTGGGGAGTCCTATTCATATGTCCTGCATTTCATGGACACTTGTCATCAACCTTGAACACGCTGGTGGTGCACATATCTAGCTGTGCCGTAGTCACGGCTGTCAGTTCTTCTGGGTCTCTATTTCGCTGTCTGTTCACATTGCATACGGATAAATTTTTGGGTCCTACAATGGACACCAATGTGCATATGTAAAGTGTAGAACTTATTGGACTGTGTCCATCTGGCCAGTGGGTTTGACTGCTGCTGTATGTTCAGCAATCACGGATGTCTGTTTGAGTACTCATATTATGTAGTGCTACGTAAACCGGGTTTTCCGCCACTGAACCCAAATGGTGTAATTCCAATGATGCAGGCTAACAATTGCTTTAACTAATCCGCAGATATCCCATTGGGACATTCCCGCCTCTGTATTGTCAAATTAACACGACCTAAACATGTAGATCCTATTAATTCATTGAAGGATGTTCTTTATATGTGGATGCGCCATAGCTTAACCATCCTATGACTTTCCTAGTTGACGTTGTTGGTGTGCCATTAGTATGTGTTTCAGGTCACCCATTTGTTCCGCGGTATGGAAGCGAGTGATCCCCATTCTCTTGCTGGCAGATTGAGTGCTGTATGCGCGGTATTCGCACGGCGGTCTGACTTTGTATGTGGAGTCTCTACTGTAGTCCCTATCTGTATTCCCTGTGTTTTGCCTTACTACAGCTGTGTGATTCCACTAGGTTTGCAGTTATGGGTGCCATCTTGGCCGTACGTTTGTCCATCCATGGGAACTGCCTAATGGACACTGGTATAGGGCTGTACACATTTCACAGCTGCATTTAGCATTCTCCGGTGGATGATTTGCATTATCAGTGCGGAGTAACGCATATGCCATACCCACATCCCTCACACAGGGCGGGACAACGGATCATCTGCCAATCAACTCCGACACCCATTTCTGCATACCCACGATCCCATGGCTGCAACCCTCGACAGTACCCATTGCAAATCCTCCATGTGTGCGGGAATGGGATGTGGACGCACATCTATGGACTCGACAATCTGGGGATTTCTGTGCATATGTCCTGCATTTCATGGACAGTTGTCATCAACCTTGAACACGCTGGTGGTGCATATATGTAGCTGTGCCATAGTCACGGCTGTCACTTCATCTGGGTCTCTCGATCGCAGCCGGTTGACATTGCGTACGGATAAATTTTTAGGTCCTACAATGGACACCAATGTGCATATGTAAAGTGTAGAACATGTTGGACTGTGTCCATCTGGCCAGTGGTTTTGACCGCTGCTGTATGTTCCCCAATCTTGGATGTGTGTTTGACTACCCATATTATGTTGTGCTACGAAAACCATGTTTTACTATGATTAACCCAAATGGTGTTAATGTAATGCTGCAGGTTGGCAACTGCTTTAAGTAATCCTCAGAAGGCCCAGTAGGACATATACGCCACTGTATTGTCAATAGAACACAGCCAGAACATGTAGACCCTATTGATTCATTGAAGGATGTTCTTTATAAGTGGGAACGCCAGTGTTTAAACATCCTATGACCTTCCTAGTTGACGTTGTTGGTGTGCCATTGGTATGTGTTCCACTGGTCGCCCATTTGTTCCGCAGTATGGCAGCGAGTAATCCCCATGTTGTTGCTGGCAGATTGAGTGCTGTGTACGCCGGTATTCACGGCGGTCTGGATTTCTATGGGGAGTGTCTACTGTAGTTGCCATCTGCAATTCCTGTGTTATGCCTTACTGCAGCTGTGTAATTCCACCAGGCTTGCAGGTATGGGTGCCATCCTGGTCGTAGGCTTGTCCATCCATAGGGATTGCCTACTGGACACTGTTATGGCCTGTACACATTCCACACCTGCATTTAGCATTATCCGGTGGATGCTTTGCATTATTAGTGGGGAGTAGGTCATGTGCTACACCCACATCACTCCCACGGGGCGGGACAACAGCTTATCTGCCAAACAACACTGAGCCCCATTTCTGCATACCCAAGATCCCATGGCTGCAACCCTCGACAGTACCCATTACACATCCTTCATGTGTGCAGGACTGGGATGTGGACGCACATGTATGGACACGTCATTCTGGGGATTTCTGTTCATATGTCCTGCATTTCATGGACACCTGTCATCAACCTTAAACACGCTGGTGGTGCATATGTCTAACTGTGCTGTAGTCACGGCTATAGCATCATCTGGTGGACGGAAACGGCTGGATGGAATTCTGTTAGGAGAAATTTTTGGGTCCTACAATGGACACCAATGTGCATATGTAAAGTTAGATGTTGCTGGACTGTGTCCAACTGGCCAGTGGTTTTGACTGCTGCTGTATGTTCTCCAATCGCGGATGTCTGTTTGACTACCCATTCTACGTGGTGCTACATAAACCAGGTGTTTTAGAACTGTGAACAAATGGTGTACATCCAAAGATGCAGGTTAGCAACTGCTTTAAATAAACCTCAGACGTCCCAATAGGAAATATCCGTCACTGTATTTTCAACATAACACCACCAGAACATGTTGATCCCCTATGTATTCATTGAAGCATGTTTTCTTTATAGGTGGGAACGCCATAGTTTACATATCCTAGTTGACGTTGTTGGTGTGCCATTAGTATGTGTTCCACAGGTCGCCCATCTGTTCCGCAGTATGGTAGCGAGTGCTCCCCATTTTGTTGCTGGCAGATTGAGTGCTGTGTACGCCGGTGTTGCACGGCGGTCCAACTTTGTATGGGGAATGTCAACTGTAGTCCTTATGTGTATTTCCTGTGTTATGCCTTACTGCGGCTGTGTAATTCCACCGGGTTTGCAGTTATGGGTGCCATCTTAGTCGTACGCTTGTCCATCCATGAGAATTGCCTACTGGACACTGGTATAGGGCTGTACACATTTCACACCTGCATTTAGCATTCTCCGGTGGATGCTTTGCATTATTAGTGGGGAGTAAGGCAGGTGCTACGCCCACATCCCTCCCACGGGGCGGGACAATGGATTATCTGCCAAAAGACACCGAACCCTGTTTCTACATACCCAGGATCCCTTGGCTGCAACACTCGACAGTACCCATTACACATCCTTCATGTGTGTGGGACTGGGATGTGGACGCACTTCTATGGACTCGGAACTCTGGGGATTTCTGTGCATATGTGCTGCATTTCATGGACAGTTGTCATCAACATTGAACACGCTGGTGGTGCATATGTCTAGCTGTGCCGTGGTCACGACTGTCGCTTCTCCTGGTTGGACGATGAAGGCTGGCAGGTATTCCGTACGGGACAATTTTTGGGTCCAACAATGGACACCAATGTGCATATGTAAAGTGTAGAGCTTGTCGGACTGTGTCCATGTGGCCAGTGGTTTTGACTGCTGCTGTGTGTTCACCAATCGCGGATGTCTGCTTGACTACCCATAGTGTGTAGTGCTACGGAAACCATGTTTTCCGAAACCGGAACCAAATGGTGTACATCCAATGATGCAGGTTAACAACCTCTTTAATTAATCCCCAGAGGTCCCAGTAGGGAAGCATCGCCACTTTATTGTCGGAATGACACCACCATACCAGGTAAATCACGGGCACTTTGGCCCGGTCTTACCAGCCATTTGCAAGTGTAATTAGCAGACACATGTCAATACATGTATAATAATACATATTGTAATACCGACGTTAATCTATGTTATTTGGACAATGGCTTCTGCTATTGACATACGTTGCTGTGGGTGTTGCTGGTTACCATACACATGGCTTTCTCAAAGGCCGAATTCACAATTCTGAACACTACTGTGGTCTCCTTTAAGGACCCTGAGCCAGTGGTCAACAGTACTCAAGCCACTGCATCACTTACATATGCCTTCTACCGGTACCTACAGGACTGCATGGATCAGGCATTCCCTTACCCAACTGTGGTTCATTGTACCAATGCCAAGCATCCAGTGTGGTGTACCCCAGCCATACACAAGCTGTACAACGAGAGGAGGTAGCTACTACAAGGCAGAGCAGACACCTTGTGAGGTATGACACCCTTGCTCATTATATGTGAAGAGCTACAGGCTGTCATGACATAGTCTGGGGTAGGTTCCACAGATATATCTCCAAGGACTCGGCAGACAATCATACAGCCTTCATTTGCTATGCTGGACACCTGGGAGGTAACTCACACATATGCTCTGACTGGGTTCACAGTGATATGGAGTTTACTGAACATACACACATTGCCAACATACGGGCTGACAGGTTCAGTGAAGACATCTCCACCCCCTCCCCCCCCACATGGAGAGATGTTTGTGCCAGCGGTTTGTGGTCCCCGAATGTTCTGTAACGCACGGGTGGGACATGCTCTCTCCAGGGTAGTGAACACAGCATCCATGGGACCAGCTGGTGTCCCGACTGTGTACTCCGCGATCTCATTGAGGAATTAGACCCACAGTTAGGACAGCTGTTTATTCTTAGCTTCACCTCGGGTAACGTACCCAAGTTGTGTCGCACGGCGACTGTAGTCCCACTTCACAGGGCCAGTGCCTCCACTGACCCTGGTTATTACTGTCCCATTACCATGAGAAGACTTATCTGCAAAGACATGGGGAGGATCATACTGCGGCCCGTAGATGACGACATAGGGGACCTGCATACTTTGCATCCAACCCAGTTTGGCTTGGTCAGGGGCGGTTCATGCATTTAAATCCTGGTTGACATTTTAGGGACAGTCACCGAGGCCATTGATGGGGGTCTTGCAGTCCATACAGCCTACCTCGACCTGGCAAAGGCCTTCAACACAATACCCCCTTCGGGTATCATTGATAAACCCATCGGCTTGGATGTGAACACGTACATCGCAGGATGGGTTGCAAACTGGCTAGGTGACACGACCCACGCGGTCATAGTTGCTGGCAGCATGTCGGACTTACTGCCTGTCACAGGTGGTGTCCCACGGGGCTCTGCCCTGGGTCCACTCTTTTTCTACATCTACATTTCCACAGTACAAGCACACACAGGGGTGTTATGGCTGACATTGTTTGTAGATGACTGCGAACCGGGTGCCATAGTGGGATGGACATTTGACACAGATATCCTTCAAAGGGGCCTCCCAGATATGGATATCTGCTGTCAGGGACATGGCCTACAGCTAAATGCCAGGTAATGCATAGTCATACCCGTCGGGAAGAATGAGGTCACCCCTGTCCGGCATATGGGTGGCAGTCCACTGAGCATGGGGGTAATTACCAGGGATCTGGGGAACCAGGTTGTCGGTCACCATTCGTTCGACACACACGTTGCTATCGTGGTTCGGTAGAACTTCTACATTGCCCAACTGATCGTGCAGGGATTCACATCTAGATCAGGGTAGGTCATCGTCTCCTTGTACTCATTACGTGTTACACCTATGATTGAGTACATTGCCCCATTCGGAGGGTATCTGACCCAACACCTACAGCAGCTGGGAAGGCCCCATAGGTTAATCGTCAGACAGATGCAGGGTGTCAGGGATTTGTGTTATGCTGCCCCACTGTTAGGACTCCTGCTCCATTCAGTCACATACCTCTTGTTCGGTGTTGACCTGTGCCTGACATACGAGGCCATGTCGACCCATATTTGATGACTATGCTTCACCTACTGGATCTACATCCCTCGGAACCACAAGGGCAGGTGACGTGAACCTTGACACGGCCATTAATAGGATGTGTTGGAGTGACACATACGTCACCCAGACACTCACTATGCTGTGGATCTACATCACAGTACATGTGAGGCAGAGAACCTTGCTAGCCTTGTTCGAGGGGGGTCTTGTCCGTTGGATGGGGGATTGCAGATATACCCCAGGGATTACATCATTGTCACTGCTTGACAGAGGTACAGCAATATAATAGGCATTTTATCTCCGGACCGGAGGGTTGGCAAAGGAATCCTAACTATGGCCTAGGATTATGGCTGACCTTGGGTAGATAGCCTACTCTGTACCTATGGACCTATGAACCTATGTTCATAGTTTGTCCCATTCACACTTGTCTATCCCCTATCCTCTTTCTCATGTGTATATTTCTGTGGCACGTGATTGACCTCTGTATTACCTGCAGGTATGCTGTTTACAGTGCACATACATCACGGTTGATTACAGTGTATCTGTGTCCCTACCTCTGTGATACTGAGGACTACCACACATCCTTCACAGCATTACATGCATATGTCCATTCTATTATTCTTTGGCCTACGGGGGGGTGTTAAGGCAACGGTTACACGTGTCCCTGTTTGTGCGCGCGTCATGGTGGTCTTTGACCAGCCCCCGTTGCGGTCGTGGGATGGACGGTTGTGTTGGTGTGTGTTTGGCATGTGTTTTCACTGCCGGTACATCTGTGGGAGGTGGGGTTGGCACATGTTCCTCTTTGCAGGGGGCCCCATCCTGGACTTTTGTGTCATGCATCTACACTTGGCACGTGCCATATGTCCTGTGCTATTCCCACAGTCGTTTATGCCTTCATGCATTACTACTGCGTGTTACTGGCTGTTTGTATGTGGTACACATGGCTATTATGGTGGTTGGCTTGGCCTATTCCCATGCTATGACATACCCATCCATCCGGGCATATGCATGTTATTCCGTCCTTTGCATTGGCCGTGGGTGTTTGGCCATCCGGCATCGCTACTCTCAACATGTGATGTCCCACCTTCCCCTTCTGTGCCTGTGGCACCCTGTTAGGGCGTCCTGTTTGGTAGGCAGATGTTCCGCTATATGTGTTGTGTTTGACATGTCTGCATAGCTAATCATCGGTATGGTGATTGAACATACCGCCTTGTCCAGATGTGTACAGTTATGTGCACCGTGGCGTGTGCACGCCTATGGGGTTTCGACAGGTCCATACCACATGCAGGATGTACACATTCTGCCGACACATTCACATGCAGCCATTTGGATATCTGTACCTGAGGTGGGTTGTTAACATGTGGGGTACATATTTGCCCGCGTGGCACTGCCTAAGACAATACTTCTTACCACATTTCAGGTATGCCCATTGTGTGTAGGTGTGTAGCTGTGCAAGGCTGCTAGCTGGGTTGGGTGCACGGTCATACATGGGTGCGGGATACATGCTATGATGGGGCTATTGTGTATTACATTTGCATGCATGAGTTCTGCTTCTGGATATTACGCTTAGACATATGCCGTCCTATGTGTATGCGATGAGCACGTTGCTGGGTGTGGTACATATTGCTATGCACATGTTTGCCTGTGTTTAGGGTATCTTGTTTCCTTCTTGTTGTTATATCGACACGGCTACCCGGCTGTGTACTCTCACTACTGCTGGTGACCATGCCCATGTCGCTACTTCTATGTCGGTGCGGCGCTGACATGCTGCGATACACCTTCACTGGGTATGCCCACTGACAGTGCATTGCGGGACGGACACGGTATTACATGTATCCTTTGTTCCTTGGACGGGTACACTTAGGGCTTCGTGGGTTGATGTTTGGTTCTCCGTTTTGTTGGGACGGGTACTATGTTGCATAGTCTGCGTACGTTTCATTCTCCATGGGCCCTGGCTGGTGCGGTTACTATTACGGGCGGCCTGTGGAAGTCAGCACTTTAGGTTGCTCATCGCCTGCCGGCTTGGCCACGCCTCCGGACGCATCCTACTTGGGCTCACTCACGTGCCCTATGCACGTGTCTGTGGTTGCGACGCACACTCATTACTATGCATATGGCGCTGCTACGCCGACTATTCACTGCACCGCCGGCACAAGCCTTACACCGGCCTTGCGCCGAGCTTCATGAATCCCGGGGTCTATCTTTTTATGGACACCCTGCTGATTTTATTAAAGAATAGAAAGTGGAAGATAGGATAGCCTGAAAAGAGGAGGCAATGAGGGGAACTCTGAAGGAAAACATCAATATTGTTTGTAGTGCAGGTGGTGGGAGAGGTGGGGTACCATGTTCTTGTTGAAAGATAAGCTCCCTTACTTTTAAGTGTTTTTTGGAATACGGTAGTAATGTGTGTAGGCTATAGGTAAGAGGGAGATAAAGGATAAGGGAAGAAGGGCTGAGGAAGCATTGGTGCTAGAGTCCTTAGTACACAGAGCCTCAAACACTTCCATTACCAGATAGTGGTACAGTGAAGGACCCCAGTGTTGTGGGGGTTGGGTCCTGTATTGATGGGTTGGTTAGCACCAAGTGGGAGAATGTGTCTTGCACATGCTGAACAGAGACTTCGACAGGCTGAATCCATCTGTCAACTACCTGCTCCAGCACGTCCTCTGCCAAGTTCTGAAGCCCCCTTTTAGTGAGGTTTTCCAGGCTGCTACATGTCTGGGTGCCTGGAGGACCACTGGCTCCACCCCAGCTCTGTGAGGACGTCCTTTGACAGGCAGAGGGTGAGTGCTGGCATAATGGTTAAGGTGTTACCTTACAGACACAAGGTGCAGGGTTTGATTCTCACAGGGGTAATTGGCTAGGCTTAAAATGGCCCACAAGGGCAGTTAGTCTAGTACTAATCTATGAACCTATGAACCTATGAACTGGGAGGTACTTTCCTGGGCCTCTTCTGAGGGGTTTGAATCTGTAGAAAAAAGTAAAATAAATGGGACAGAAACAAAATAATAAAGGAGAAAGAAATGCATAATTAAAATAATAAAAACAGAGACAAAATGGAGAGGTGGAGGAGAGGCAAAAGTGAAATTACACAATAAATTCAGACATCATGTTCCATGCCATTTAATTTCTTAAAAAATTTTACATTATAATTAAATCTTTCCTGAAGTAAAATGGGAAATGCTTATGAGTGCAATTGGAGCACACATTTGGGAAGTGCTTGTGTACTTGTGCAAAAGGATATGAGCAGTGCTTATGCAAACTTCAGATGAATTCAGATGGGACGTGCTTGTCAATACTTGGAAGGGCAGTGTGTTCCTCTCTAGTTCTAAACACGTTTCCGTATCTGATACCATTTATAAATATTGCAATTAATTACTTCAAGACAAAATAGTGCAGTTTATATTGATGTATCCATTACATTTGCTTGCAGTATTGTAATGATTTCACTGCAGTTTCTTTAGGTACAAAGCTCTAAAAATAGTCTCTTATAACCATTAAAGAAAACAGTTTAAGACAGACTTCTGCAGTTATACACTGACATATCTCTCAGTCTTGTTTACAGTAACATAGTTATTCACACAGAGAAATGTAGCAATTCACAGAGGTTTGCATTTCCTTTGCTGTACAAATGTGTGTGATTTGATAGGTAATAAAGAACAGGTAATTTCTGAGTAAAGTATGTCCTGGTCCTTCACTTGGGACAGCAACCCCCCCCCCCAACCTTTACCTTGACTAGGGTGTGGTGCCTGACTAAGACTTCAGCCATGTTACACATACACTTATATTATTTTTGAACAAACAACTATGTTAAGCAATTATTATAGTAATATTTTAGTACATAATTTGTTTACTAAAACTGGCTGCATGCAGTCTAAGTAGTAATTCAGTTTATATAATGATTAATTCAATTATTGTGTAACTTCATTTTTTCCTTTAGTCTGTATAAATACATAACACGTACTTCTTATAATATTGCACATGTATATTTGATTTAGAGCTATATATGCAGATTATTAAGTATAAATATGTTACATTTGCATTTATTCAAAACGTTATGTTAACACATAAACATTGTATATTTTTAAGCAGATGCATGTGTGTGTACACATGCCGATTTCCTTTGCATTATCATATCATCATTACAGATAGCATTTGCAATGACACATTTTTTTCAGCAAATACTTCTATTTATGCAAACTTGTTATACTTTTTTATATTGAAAATGACCCAATAAAACAGTGATCAGTAAAAAAAATACATTTAGTATAGAACTCTGGCCTTCTCTCCACTTCCTGTTTTACTAGTCAGTCAACTGGTCAGGCCTAAGCTTTTGAAGATCATTGTATCAATGAAGCCACTATTGACCAGAGCAGGTGATACCTGTCAAAGATGACAGGTGGTCACCCAACTCACCTATCAGGAATGACAGGTGGTCACCCAAATCCTGCCAGATATAATTTTTTTTCAGGTAGCAGTTTTTCTGAATTCCTCAATCTTTTCCTGATATGACTGCTTGAGAAGGCAGACATCAAGTAGGCATAATAATGGTCTCTTTGTCAGACTAGCTTGGAGTACAGCCTCCTCCCTTCACAGGTCATTTTATGACGTGAAATGCCAGAACCAGAATGAAGAAAGTAAGAGAAGGGCTATAGTTCAGAAGTTCAGAACCACTCCCTCTGGGTTGTGCCATCATCTTAACCAAACACAATTAAGTAGCAGAGGCATTACACTAGGTGTTGATATTATTGACAAGTTTGGTTTAACCAAAAAAATGTTTTGTCACGCACATTTTTTTTTCTTAAAGGAAGCCAGTCACATTTCAGTTACATGCTGGATAAAAAATGAAATATATTGGATAATTTTTATGTATATTATTTACAACTGCCAGTACTGTTGGTCATTTGTTGGAGTATATGCATACATATATAGATAGATATTACTAATGTATCAAGTACATGCTTTAGGAAGTGATGACTTGCTTGATGTGCTATGGTGTGACAGATGAGGTTAGATGGGAACAGATTACACTTCATGTTGGTGTAAGTCGTTATTCAGATGACTTTATTTTGTTTTCTTTCAAATATATTCTGATTTAGGTTAGTTTAGGGCCATTCACACATTACTGTGGCAAGCTGAGGACTGCTTAGTGGTGCTGCCGATTATGGAGCTGTCCACAGTACGTTCATTTTAGTTTGGGGTCATGTGCAGGAACATCCAAATGATGTATGTACACCCTTTGTGTATTAATACCATTCACAGAGATAAATGAACATAGCCTCATTTACATAAAATGTGTGAGAATGGCCTTGAATGTATGTGCAAAATTTGAACATCACCATATTAATTTGCCAATACTTGAGTTAGGCGCAAATGTTTTAGGATTCCACAGACTTCTTAAAGAAAGCAAATAATTAAAATATATTATAATGTAATACGAACCACTTAAAATATGTAGAATTAATGAACCAAAGAGATAAATTCATGCTGGGACCACAAGCAGGACTCAGTCAAAATAAGTTTCAGTTCTATTCAACAAGGACTTCATCAGTTCTCATGTGGCATTCATAGCAACTGATATTTAAAGATGCCCGGTTATAAATCATTTAAAGTATTAAACAGAGATATATAAGTAAAATGATGTGGAATGTAAACAATCAAAGAAAAATAATAGTAATAAAATCTCTTTTTGGAAATGTCTCAATGACAGGAAGCTGTAGTGAAACATTTCAGTCAGTTACTAAAATACATTATAACATTGCAGGCCTGATTTTTAAGACTCTGCTAATTGAAATACTTCCTGGGATTCATTAATGTTAAAATTCCGTTCAGGAACAGTGTAGCCATTCCAGCACGGAATATGGGCACCAATAGATCCAGCAAACAGCTGATCTGATGTGTACGAGTGTGCCTACACTGTTCCTGCATGTATACGGCTGCAGAATGCTAATTACCTCATTTGCTGGTGAAAAACATGCAAATGAGGTGAATTAACAATTTACCAAGCAGCCAGGTATCCATGCAGGAACAGTGTTATTTGCAGAAATCTGTTCAGTTACTAACCGAATACATTTCTGCAAATAACAAAATGGAGGCATGACAGCTTTCAAAAAAGCATGCATTGCAGTAGTTAGGCATGCCAATGGCCTAAACATATGGCCATTGGCATGAAAACCATTTATTTCTTATAAAAATCAAACTTTTTTTTTTGCTGATTTTGGCCTTTTAAGCATAGGGCAGTGGAGTAAAAAAAGGATTGGGCAAAAATTAAAACAAAAAAGGTGAAAACTCAATTTTAAATCTGAAATTTGCAACTGCATTTTGTCATTGAAGTCTATGACATGCAGAATGAAAACAATACCAGGGAACTGTAGCTGTCAAGAGGAAAGGCTCTGTGTAAGTGCAGTAACTATGGACTAAGGCAGTGGGGTATGCAAATGAGGGGGAATTTATGGACTCACAAAAATCTTCTAAGTCCCAAACTGAACCTAACCATGTAGGTGCTCTAGCATGATGGTGTAACTAGGAGGAGCAACAGACATGAAAAGGGTGTGTGTAAGGCATGTTGTAAGCACATTTGAGCCCTAAGGCACAGAGATAACCTTAGCTAAGCACAGCTAAGCAAGGGTGTGTATCTGAGGCTGTATTCTCTTATTCCATGAACTGAGGAGCATGTTCGTGCCCAGGGGAGGGTCATCTCTTACTGTTTACAGAAGCTAAATGGGTTTGCATGGCATGCACTGGGTGTAAAACAACCCCCACCCCCAGAAATAGCAGGACTATTTACATTTGGGCACATCGGGGCTTAAAAGGGGAGGAAATGGGAAGGGAAAAAAGAAAAAAAAAGTAAAAATAGCAGAATGAAAGCAATCAAGTACAAATAACAGCTGGCAGGTGGAATGCATCATAGCTAGCCAATCATGCAGACAGCATCTGCAGCACAACCGTATAAAGTATGGAAACACCTTATCATCTGGTTATTCTCACAAACTCTGCACCATTGGTGTACACATGGATACATGTTAGGGGCTGCCATTGCTCTGATCCATCATTATGTGCTAGAGGCTGAGGGTGGTGAGGAGGATAATGCTGACAACCACCACAGACCAAGGAGGAGGAGAAGAGTGTTCAGACCCAGGATAATGTACCAGAGGCTACATGATCTGGAGATACTAGAGTGCTACAGGGTGGACAGAGACATACTTCAGCAAATCACCGAGTTGTGCCGGCCTCAACTCAGACCTAGAGCCATCAGAGGGGAACCCATCCCAGTGGATACCAAGGTATGTGTAGCCTTAAGAATTCTAGCTACAGGTACTTTCCAAAGACCTGCTGGGGACATTATGGTGGTCTCACAGGCATCTGCATCCAGGGTACTCCACCAGTTCCTGGATGCCATGCTACCATATGCCGGTGAGCACATTTACTTCCCCAACACCCGTAAGAGAGGACCAGCAATATGCATCTCTTCCACCATGTACCAGAATACCCGGAGGTACTAGATGCCATAGACTGCACGTGCATCCACATCAAAGAACCACTCAGTGAACAGGGTAGGGTCTACATAAACTGCAAGGGATTCCCTCCCATCAACTGCCAGGTCATGTGCAATGCAATGCCCAGGGCATTATCACGAATGTGTGTGTGCTGGCAGCCCTGGAAGCTATCATGACCCCCACATCTGGCATTTGTCACA
Organism: Protopterus annectens; assembly: GCF_019279795.1. Classification (NCBI taxonomy): domain Eukaryota; kingdom Metazoa; phylum Chordata; order Ceratodontiformes; family Protopteridae; genus Protopterus; species Protopterus annectens. Next base: position 61,241,884 of record NC_056735.1, read on the forward strand.
GCTGTACCAGGCATTTGCCAGTGGGGACATCTCATATGGCCATCTGATGGGGGATGCTGGCTATGCACTGGAGCCGTGGATGATGACACCCATCGGAAATGCACACACTCCCACACAAGAACATCATAATGAGGCACACGCACAAACCAGGATCATTGTAGAGCATGTGTTTGGGATGCTCAAGTCACGGTTCTTCTGCCTTGACATATCTGGTGGAGCCTTGCAGTACTCTAAAGCCACATATGCACACATGTTCATAGTATGTTCCATGCTACACAATATGATCCTGCAGAAACAGCTGCAGGAGGAACAGCAAGGGGAAGGACCACACAGCCCACCACCATTGCCAAGTTCCCCACAAGCACAGAGAGACTCACAAGAGGAGGCCCCTGGGCCTGCTCCTGTTGGGAGACTGAGACGTGCCCAATATGCCCATGCCTTGGCAAAGAGGCAATGCATAGCACACACACTGACACTGTAGGGATCCCAGGGATTGACACCTATCTGTGACTTGCACACACAGTAAAATGGATGACACACACATCACATTACCTGTAACCTACCATGTGTAGGCAGTGTACTGTGTGCATCCAACACAGGTGGCCCTCAACTGCCTCAAGCACAAGTTAAGTCAGTCTTCTTAATAATAAATGAATGAATTAGTATGTTCTATTAGCATATCTATGGTAATGCTGTATGCATGCAGGGGAATGGGGTGACCTATTGGGATAGCAGCACATAATTGACAGCTATGTGGGGCACCAGGAAATGTCTGGCCAAAACTGGCCTACACACACTATGTGGTATTACCCAAGGTGGCAAACCCCACAGCAGTATGTGTGTGGGGACAACTAACTGAGGGTCATAGGTCACAGACATGGATGTTAGGTTGGGGATCTTATAACCACCCTTCACACCCACACAGCAAGTCAGCTGTAGAAAACCACAGAGAAATGTCTAGTAAAGGCACACAAATGGTGGCAATGTTGAATTAACCCCCTACAGACTCACACCATGAGAGCACAGCAGGATCTGTAGTTGCAGTAAGGCTATGAAGGGTAAAAAGTCTGAAACTCAAATGTATGCCAGTACAGTATGACCTGGGCTCTTTACTGATATGCATCTAGTCCCCAAGATAGTGCACAACAGTGTGATAAATTGAACCAAAATATAAAGCAAATATCAGCACAGTCTGTGCAACTGTGTACAGTTGACCCTGCCATATACCCACACAAATGCAGTAACATGTATGTTTGCAGGGAAATAGCAGCATAGGACACATTGGCAGTGCTGTACCAATACACATGAAAACATGCTGCCTGTCCACAATATGCAGGGGTCAATGAGCTAAGTGTATGTGTATGTCTGGTTAATACGGTTTGGATCTGGCCAGCATGTTCTCCTGGCAGTCATCTTGTAGTGCCCTAGGTACAGTGCTGCCTTTGACAGGGCCATGTGAAGATAACTGCAGTGCCAACTGTTATTCATGTCAGTGACAACCACTGCTCTGCCACTGACATACCTGGAAGTCACAGTGCTATGTGGAATATACTACACATATTACTGACATCTTGAAGGATGTGTAGCAGAGGTGCCAAGACTTTTGTGAATGCAAGTGCTTTGTGGTACTGTTGCCAGTGGTCATTCTCAATAATCCTTTTTTCTTATGTTTGCTTTTACATATAATGGACATGCCTGCACAGCTGAATGCACTCTGTACCCACACCCATAACTCCCAACCTCTGACAGCAAGATGTCTGGACAAGGGCAAAAATAAAAGTAGAACAAAGGCACAGTGATAGGCATGTGTTGTATATATTGCCCTTACATACTGAGAAAGTTGGTAGGGTGAGGGATTTGAAGTTGTGGAAATTGTCTGAAGGTTATGTATTCTGAAACAGTAATGTCTATATTATTTTGCAGCATCACACTTCAATTATATGTAACCGTAAAAATACAAGTTTATGTAGAAAGGATGAAACCTCTAGCCAAACACCTGGATAACCTGCCAAAAATGTACAGGTGAGAGCTGTGCCCACACAAGGATATGACATCTCAGGTTAGAAAGATACTACACAAGCAGGAGATCCCCAGCCAGTATATCACCAGGTTGCTGGACTGTTTACACAGTTGTGTGTCATTATTACACTGGCTGTAGTCATACCTCACAAAAGGCCTTGTTGGGCAAGAATTTACATAGCTGCCCTTATAATATTGGTCTTTGCATCATACAGCTATTATTCCTCTGGTAAAGCACTGTGATGATCTGAGGATGTCTGATGCTAGGTAATGACACAATACATTGCAGTTTCAGACTACAGATGTGTCAGAAAATGTCTGCTAAACAAAACAAGTACCCTGAGGAAAGTCATGTGTACTCCTCAGAGATATGGCTGTAGCACACAAAACCCCAGAGTGGAGTACACCTGTCCCTGGAATGGAGTCCCACTCTAACTATAGAAAGTCACACTGGGCATGCTTCTACACTTAGAGATGCACAGGACATGTTGGAACCCAGAGAATCAGTGGACATGTTAGAACCCAGATTGAAATATATGACTGTATTGTGTATATAAGTCTGTGCATACAGAGAGCTATGTACATCTCAACTGTCCCCACACACACATTAGACAGGATTACCCTCAGCTAGCTGTAGGCAGCCCATATGTGATATATCTGCATCTGTGGCATGAGATACACACACACGCATATATATATATATATATATATATATATATATATATATATATATATATATAGGCAACAGATAACATATGTAAAGCATACACACACATATATGTGGGGAACTGAGAGACAGACAATGACACAGATAGAGACACAGGGGGACACAGACAGAGTGAGTCACACACACAGATACCCTGAATGGCATACAGTGATGTTCTGCTGTGGACAGTGGCATACCAGTTGTAAACAGTTGCACATGCCAGCAGGTGAGCCCTATTGTGTAACAGTACTGAGGTTGAGTTTATAATATCACATCACCTGCCTGTGTGTGTGTGTGTGTGTGTGTGTGTGTGTGTGTGTGTGTGTGTGTGGGGGGTGTGTGTCTCCATACATCCAAGTATGAGGAGACTCTTCCCACTCAGTACACTTCACTTTGCCCTACCTTACAAGATCTGCTGCTCTCATTCACCTTAGAAGTACCATTGGAGACCGATCACCCCTATAAGCTCTGTAGCACATGCGATAACTGTGTAACACTATAGTACAAATAACTAGAGAGGTAGGGGTTCTAATCTCAATTCTGGCAAGTGTGTGTGTGTGTGAGACAATTGTGTATGCAAGAGGGTGTGTGTGTTAGTTGGTTTGTATGTGAAACAGTTTTAGGCCATTCCCACCCACAACACTTCCCAGTGCCCCATTTTATCAGTCCTGCTGATGTCATCAACACCTTTAGCCAGTTGTCAGCCCAGTAAATTCCATAGCATGTGTGATAACTGTATAACAGTATAGTACAAATCACTAGCTAGACAGGGGTTCTAATCTCAGATCTGGCAAATGAGTGTGTGTATATGTTTAGAAGAAGAAGTATTTTGATGTTTCCCACTCACTGGAATACTTTATCACTCCTGCTGATGTAATCCCCCTTATCAGCACCTTTGGCCAGTTTTCAGCCCAGTAAGCTCTGTAGTGCATGTGATAACTGTGTAACAGTATAGTACAAATAACTAGATAGGCAGGGGTTCTACTCTCAAGTCTGGTAAATGTGTGTTTGTGGGTGTGTAAATATGTTTGTAGGAAGAAGTATTTTGATAAGTTTCCTACCCACTGGCCTACTTTATCATTCCTCTTATCAGCACCTTTGGCCAGTTGTCAGCCCAGTAAGCTCTGTAGTGCATCTGATAACTGTGTAACAGTATAACACAAATAACTAGATAGGCAGGGGGTCTATTTTCAGCTCTGGCAAATGTGTGTGTGAGTGTGTATGTTTGTAGGAAGAAGTATTTTGATAAGTTTCCCACCCACTGGCATACTTTATCAGTCATGCTGATGCCACTCCCATTATAGGTGCATTGGTGTGTGCTAGGCTAATTGCCCTAGAGCTGTTACAAGCCTAGTCCATAGAAGTACCTTGCCATTGTGCCACCTAACGTTAGCTCCCAGTACCTCCATCAAGTAGAGCCCCTGGAGTGATCCCTGGGGTGAACTTTCTATTACCCATCCACTCATCAAGATCTCTCTGGAACAGGGTCATCTAGGTGTTTTGCTTGACATGTTTGTGAAGTCTATTCCAGGGCATGTGCAGTCTCTGGGTGAGGAACATGTCCCTCCAGCATGTTGTGTTGATTGTGGTAATGAGGTCGAGATCCCTGTAGTGTGTGGTGCAGAGGGATTGGGATGTCTTTAGATGTAGCATTTGTAAAAGACCTGGGTCAGACATAGCTTTGCAAGTCAAGCAGAGATCGCCTCTAATAGGTGATATGAGACAGAGAATAGCTGGAGTCTTTTGAGTCTGCCTGTGTAGGACTTGCGTTTAATGCCTAGGATCCTCTTTGTGAGGTATTTCTGTGCCCTCTCCAGCTGTTGCAGGTGTCTAGTGAGGTACATGCCAAATGGGCCATTATACTTGATTGGTCTAATGAGGGAAGAGTACACAGAGATGATGACCTTCTTCTTCCTGGATGGAAAATCCTTGGTAATGAGATGTGCCACATAGAAGGATTTCCTGACCACAGTGGCAATGTGGTGGTTAAAGGAAAGGCTGCAGTCATCCTGTGTCCCCAGATCTCTTATAACACCTACAATATTCAGCAGGCTCCCTTTGATGGGGTACTTAGTGGGAACTGAGTTTTTACCAAAGGGGCTGATGATGCATTTTGTGATGTTAAGCTAAAGGCCATGGCTTCCACAATGGTCAGTGGTCTTGATGAGGGCTGTAGGATATCTGCATCCCTTGTGGAGTCAGTTATGGCTCTCAGCTTGCAGCTGTTTATGAACTTGGTCAGCCAGAGTTCTTTTGTGTTGGCCTGGACTCCTGAGAAGTTGATGCTGAACAGGAGAGTACCCAGCAGTGATCCCTGTGGGACTGCACTCATGACTGGTTGGCAGTATGACTTGGAGCTTGCTACTTTCACATGGTGTGTTCTATCTGTGAGCCAATTTGCAACCCCCCCTAGTGATATAGGGGTTGCTCCCTAGTTTGGTGGGTTCATCAATAATTCCTGACTGAGGAATGCTAGCAAGAGCCTTGGCCAGATTGATGTAGGCTGCATTCAGTGCCTTACTGTCATACACACCCCTGGTGACTGACTCAAAGAAGTCAACCAGGTTGAGCAGGCATGATCTCCCTTTCATAAAACCAAACTTTGTGGGGTCCAGAGTTAGGAGATTACCTATATATTTGTCGATCAGGCCCCGATACACTCCATAGCTGTACATATCAGACTGGTCAGGCTAATGGGCTGATAATTCCCAAGGTCTGTAGTTGCTACACCTTTATGGAGAGGGATGACTGTAGCAGTGTGCCATTTGGGAGGGCAAAGCCTAAGGTGAGGCTGTGACTGAACAGGGCACACAGATGTGGTGCCAGGAATCTTTGTAGTTCATGTAGAATACAGCCAGGGATAATTTTGGGTCCCATGGAAGCTGTATTCTAGCCTGGGGACAATGCAGGTATAACCTATACAGCAGTAAACCTGGGTGCCTGGCATTCTTCTGGCATTCTGATTGCCTCCCTAGGGGGGTGAGAGAGGTAAAGCTGGCACAGAATGTGTTAGCAAGAATGTTGGCAATATCTGTTGGCTCAATATAGGAAGTAGCATTGTGCAGTAACTCAGAGCACTTTTGGGCATTGCTGTGGATGTTCTTGATGTGGCTGTGAAAGACTTTGTGATTGTTGTCACTGTCTGCTGCAATCCTACCATTATAGCTGGCTTTAGATGATTTTATGAGGGATCTCAAGTTGTTATTGAGGGTAATAAGGGAGTTTAATCACTCTTGAGACTCCACCTTTTTCTGTAACAGTTTCTTCCTTCTGTTGTACAGGTTATTAATGGCAGGGGACCACCAGATTGTCCTCTAGTGTTTGGAGAGAGTGTCATTGTTCAGTTGGGTATGGCTAGTTCCATGCATTGATGTACATGTTTGTACAGTGCATTTGTGTATGATTCAGCAGTCATGCAGGTATTTTCCATTGGCATGGGTGCTGTGAAGTTAACCACCTCTGATTTTAGGAGTCTAAGGTCAGCTTTGGAGGTTTTTCAAGGTGGTTACCATTGCGGGTGTGTTTGGGTGGGATGTGGATTTCCATGGTGATTACTTTATGGTTGGATCTGACCAGGTAGGGATTGATTACTGTTGTCAAGCAATGATCCTATATGTTAGTAATCAACACAGGTCAAGGATGTTGTTTCCTCTACTGGGTGTCAGGATGAGCTGGTCCAGGGCATTGGAACTGATGAATTCCAGGAAGCATTGGGCCAGTGTATTGGTGCTTGAGTATCTTTCCCAGTTGATGGAGGGGGTAGCTGAAGTCTCCTAGTATGAGAGTGTTGGGTTGGACCTTGATAGAATCTAGGGTATTGAGGAATGTGGACTGAGAGTCTAGAGACAAGGATGGGGACCTATAGCAGGCTATGACCTGGATTGCACTATTATCCAATGTCAGTTGTACCTGAAGTATGTCAGATGCATTATTTTGGGATACTAATCTGGAGGTGTTCATATCCTTTATTAATATGAAGACACCTCCTCATTTGGAGTTGTGGTCCATGTTTTGGGGCTGACAGGTGTGGAATGAGTTATAGCCTGGTAGTGCAGGGGTTCTGTCTACTGCTACAGTAAACCAGGTTTCTGTTACAGCACAAATGTCAATGTTTTCCATTTTGAGGAGTGCTTTGAGTGGCTGCATCTCGAGATTTAGATGTCTAGTGTTGGGCAGCATGACCCTCAGATTGCATATATGTATAGCTGTTACAGTGGTAATCTGATTTGGAACACTGCCTAAAAAGGCACTATGGGGGGGGTAAGACACTTAGCCAGTACCTGGAAACCCAGGGGTGGCAGATGCAGGCCATCTCTGGCAAGCCATCGCAGTCTGTCAATCATGTCATCCCAAGCAGACAAATACTGGATCTCCTGAGAATGACAACAGACACTTAAGCCAATTATTAAGGTCAATTATTTGTTGTTAGGAATGCGGTATCTTTCTGGGTAACAGTAGTATACTGCTCAGGCCTACTGTCATACCTGCTTGGCCCACATAATCTAAGAGCTCCACCATGTCTCTTTGCATGTAGTCCAGGGAAGTGCATCTCAGGTCATTCACACATACACACACACATGGAAAATGACAGAATTATACTTGTAGTTGTTGTGGAGTAACCTGACTGGGTGTGTTATATGTTGGATTCTGGCACCTGATAGACAGCTCTTACCTTCTCCATGTTCAACCTACTGAGTGGGACATCTGTGCGCCTCACTATTAAGTCATCTATGATTACTGTATTAGGCAAGGTGGTTAGCCTTAGGGACTTAGGTTGAGGGGCACACTGTGTAGGTGGGATATGTGTCCTGTGGTTTGTGCTATGTTGTGGTGGTCGAGTGGCTGTCTTGGTGGTCTCGGTTGTCTCTGCTGTTTGGGTAAATGTCTATTGAGTGCATCTGTGAAGGTGTGTGTGTGTTTTTTGTTTGTATGTCAGAGCTGTAGTAGTGGGAGTTCTAGAAGGGTATGGGTTCCATGTGGTGTGGTGCAGGTGTTGACCCTTCTCCTCTTGACCAGCTAGTTCAGTCTTCACTGGAGAGTCCACAAAAAAGAAAACAGTGAGGGGTAAAGTGCCTCGATGAGAAATAACAATATCCAATGCTGCAGAACTCCAGCGGTAACACCAAAGTGAAGGTACAACACACTTTATTGCAAATAAAACAAAAGTGAGCTCACTTTTGTTTTATTTGCAATAAAGTGTTTTGTACCTTCACTTTGGTGTTACCTCTGGAGTTCTGCTGCTTCGCTGTAGAGTGCATGTCTTCCAATTTGGTGATATAGGGGTATTGCTCACAAGTCTGAGTGTTGGGAGTTTAGAGGATAGGGTTGTCTGTGTACATAAGGCAGTTGCAACAGTGTCCCAGAATGTCCATGTGCACCAGGTTAATGGGCAAAAGCACAGAAAACTGCACTTTAATCATGACAGGAGGAGTGGTCATAACTACTAAGTACTGGAGCTAATTCCATGAGGAATGACTACAGCTGATGGCTCTCAGGTGTGCTAGAATAATTGATACAAAAAACTGTTGAAGTGCAAAGCTATTAGGCTATTTGAAGTGCAGTAGAGAAAGAACTAGCAAGATCTAAGGGAAAACTGAAGGCAGACTTTCTGGCACATGTAATAGTTTATGTCAGCTGTGCAGTTATCAGCACCTTTCAACAATTGTCAGCCCAGTAAGCTCTGTAGCACATACAATAACTGTGTAACACTATAGTACAACTAACTAGATAGGTAGGGGTTCTAACCTTAATACTGGGAAGTGTGTGTGTGTGTGTGTGTGTGTGTGTGTGTGTGTGTGTGTGTGTGTGTGTGTGTGTGTGTGTGTGTGTGTGTCTGTGTTTGTGTGGGAATCCTATACTGTGTGGGTTATACCATTTTGAATTGTGTACCACCCTGTAAACTTCACATCACCCTACTTTACTAACCTTGCTGATGTCATTCACCTTAGAAGTAGCTTGGGACTAGGTGAAATCATGTAAGGTCCATGGCGCGTCAGATAACTGTGTAACACTATAGTAATAATAACTAGATAGGTAGGGGTTTTAATCTTAATACTGGCAACAGTTTGTGTGTGTATGTGCTTGTGTGAGAATCATATACTGTGTGGGTTATACCATTATGAGTTGTGTGTCACCCTGTACACATCCCATCACCCTACTTTACTAGGCTTGCTGATGTCATTCACCTTAGAAGTACCTTTGGATTAGGTTAAATCATGTAAGCTCCATGGCACATCTAATAGCTGAGTAACACTATAATAGAAATAACTAGATAAGTAGGGGTTCTAATTTCAATACTGGTAACTGTGTGTGTTTATGTGAAAATCATATACTATGTGGGTTATACCATTTTGTGTTGTGTACCACTCTTTAAACTTCATATTACCCTACTTTACTAGGGCTGCTGATGTCATTCACCTTAGAAGTACTTTGGGACTAGGTGAAATCATGTAAGCTCTGTGGCACGTCTGATAACTACATTGCACTATAGTAGAAATAACTAGATAGGTAGGGGGTTCTAATCTCAATACTGGCAACTGTGTGTGTTTGTGTGAGAATCATATACTGTGTGGGTTATGCTATTTTGAGTTGTGTACCACCCTGTAAATTTCCCATCACCCTACTTTACTAGGCCTGCTGATGTCATTTACCTTAGAAGTACCTTGGGGCTAGGTAAATCATGTATGCTCTGTGGTGCATCTGATAACTGTGTAACACTATAGTAGTACTAACTAGATAGGTAGATGTTCTAATCTCAATACTGGTAAGTGTGTATGTATATGTGTGTGTGTGTGTGTGTGTGTGTGTGTGTGTGTGTGTGTGTGTGTGTGTGTGTGTGTGTGTGTGTGTGTGTGTGTGTGTTTGGGTGAATATCATATCCTGTTTGGGTGATACAATTTTGATGTGTGTGCCATCCACACCTGTTTACCACCTCCCTATGGCATTACTTTATATAGTATGTTAACTGCATTTGCCTCACATGCAACATTTTAAACCATTATGCAGACTATACCAGTCATCTGTACAGATGCCTATGGAATATCCAGATGTTTGCAACCTATATGTGAGCTGTGTCCCTTAATAATGCCCATATATGTGATATTGTTTCCAAATCAGCCACATTGAGTGTAGTGACACACATGCCAGCATAAGGTATCATACCTGACTGAAACATCATGCTGATACAACGTCTGCTACACTATCATTTGTCCAGGCTTGTAGGAGAAATACATGACTCCACATGCTATTTCTGGTTTGTTATCTCACCATCCATGAAGGCATTAAGAACATTACATGTTGTAAGAGGTAGTGTGTTATGTTCCATGCATATAATCTATGTGAGGCATGTCATGTGTATGTAGTACTACAGTACATCAAAGTGGGAATGTAGGTTTACTAATCTGCCTATTGCTAACTGTGCATGTGCTATTGTGTGCTCATCTCCTGTGTCAGTTCTTACTGTGTGTATGCAAAGAATATACCATTTTGTCTTCCTGTTCCACCTGGTGAACTCAGGAATACATACCACAAACCTGTCATATACAGTATCATGTATGCCGTCATCAACTGCATCAGAATTGCGTGTATGGGAAAGAAATGGCAGTTGCAATTAATGTAATGGCTACACTTGTGAGGGACCTGCTGACAGTACTGTAGTAACCTGTTCTATATGTGTGAACCTGTGGTACTACACAATACTGAGCTGACATGTCTGAAGGCTACCTGTCTGTGACAAGGGGTATGTATGCAAGGTCACACTTTCTGACAACAGTGTCCCTCACACACTGTTGCATGCATATACACCTGGTACATGTACATATAAGGCTGTGCCTTGCCTATGACATGGTTGGTGTATTTCCACTCTACCATAATCCCTCTTGAGAATGTCTGCAGGGCCACAGCTTGCAGACGCACAGACACCTGGAACACAAACAGAATACAGCATGTCAGACTACATTCAGTCAGTGGTACTAACAGCAATAATGCATCCTGGCTAATAAGGTACATACACCTGTATGTGTATCCATAACAAATGCAAGCAGACAGCACCTTACATGGTATTACATACCTACACTGTACTATATTCACCCTGTGCATCAGACCCATATTAGCATGTCCCTGCATCGATGTTCTGGATGACAGGGATGTGGCACAGGTATCATCATATGCACAGGGTGTAGTGTAGGTTTGCCAGAGGCCTAGGCTGGGCCATATGGTTGATATCATGTGTGTGTATTTGGCCGGGTATCCAATAGATGTGCTGTGCAGAGGTGCTGTATGTGTCTGGACATGACCTGCTGTGATACAGATATCTATGTGTATGTATGCACACAGTCATGCCATGTGGTTGCCCTGCACAGGAGTATGTTGCACAGCTGTGGACAGTGCATGTCAGGGTGTCCAGTTCACATTCTCCGGCCACAGACATGGGAACTGGTCCTGCCAGGGGTATCACTGACACAACCAGGCCCAAGGCCAGATGCATTACTGCTTCTTGATGGTGACTGCTGTCTGCTGGATCCATGCCCCTTATAAGACCGGCCATGACCACGTACCTATGGCCTGCTCTGGTGTGATGTGGACAGCAACCCCCCCTTCGGTAGTGCTGGTGTCACTGACACTATAGAAGTGTGAAGGTGCATGGCCCTGTAGACTCTCAGCTGTTGTTGGTGCTGACCTACATCCACATGGCCAATGCCCATCTTCCACCACACTCTCTAGCACAGACATGCCACGGTCGAAGATTGCTAAGGTCTCACCCCACTGTGTATTCATGACCTCAGTATTTTGATGTGTGGCCTCAACAAGGTCATGTATGTCACCATGTAAATCAGGAAGAGTTGCATCCACCACCCTGAGTATTTGTCTCGTGTGGCATTCACTACATGCCCGTGCATCCATGATGACACAAAACATGCATCTGGTGACACCTGCTGTGGCACTTGTAACAGCGGCTTGATGAGCGGCAGTCCTCTTGTGAGCACCCCTGTTCATCCGCCTGTGTGGGACCTCATCTGCACTCTGGCTATGGGCAGTGTCTATACTCACACCTGCCATAGTCACCAGACTTGCCTGTTCCATGCCACCACCTGCCAACTGTCCATCATCTGTGGCCACTGGTGATGGGGTATGTGTGGGCATTGTCACTGTGTGCGGGGATGGTGTAGACAAGAGTGGGATGCCAACCAATGGCACAGATTCAGACCCTGACAACCCCACCTGTACCTCACTATTCCTATCATCATTGTCAGAGTCTACAGAGACAATGACATCAGTTTCCAAGCAGGAGGGACCCCGAACCCCATTGCCATCTGTGAGGGGGAAACAACATATGTGCATTAATACCTGCACTTTGAGGTTGGCTGGTACACACACACACACACACACACACACACACACACACACACACACACACACACACACACACACACACACACACACACACACACATGCACGCAGACACATGCACACACACATACACACACACACACACACACACACACACACACACACACACACACACACACACACACACACATACATACACTTACAGGTGAGGTGGCACAAATCTGTTACACAGACCTTACATTACCCAAATGGTGACATGCATGACACATGGCCCTCAACATCAGGCATTGCAGCCAGTTTTACTACATGTAATTAACAATATAGAGCTTTGGGATACGTGATTAGTGTTAGCATGGGATGGCTGTTCACCAGCATAGACTGCACCCATGTAAACATCATTGCTGTTCACCTGTACAGCACAGTGGCAAGTACTGCAGAACATACCTCACAACTGTACAGATCCTTGCAGGATGTGTAGATGTCTGGCTCATATGTTTGCTCTGTTTCTCATAACTCTTGTGTTTGTCTGATACATAACTAGGATGATTTGAGAAGTGACATCACTAATTAATTACATACATTTCAGTTTCAGACATTCAAACAAGAAGTAAATGTGTGGTCACACAATTCCTGTTACACCGCCAACTTTCTAAGCTTACAGTGGATATAAGTGTACACAACCCTGTTAACATGCCATGTTCTTGTAATATATAAAATGAGACCACAATAATGCATTCAAATATATTACCCACCTATCATGTGACATATGACCTGTGCAATCCAATCAATAAACAAACAAATGTGTTACATGTAAAATCTAATGAATGAAATATGTACAATATGGTGGTTTCATAAGTGTGCACACTCTTAAAATGATACTTTGTTGAAGTACCTTGTAAGTGAATCACAGCATTCACTCTTCTCGGGAAGGTGTCTATCAGCATGGCACATCCTGATCTGGCATTATTTAGCCACTCTTCCTTGCAAAGGTCCCCCAACTCTGTCAGATTGCAAGGGCAGCTCATGTGCACAGCCCTCATCAGGTCACACTGGGGTTTTATTATTGCGTTTCAGTCTAGGCTCTGGCTGGGCCAATCCATAACCACGAGTGTGTTCAGGTGGAGCCATTCTTAGGTAGCTTTGGATGTATGCTTCTGGTCTTTGTCATGTTGAAGGCTGACACCCTTCCCCATCCTCAGCATTCTTACAGATGCCTGATGGATGTGGGCCAAACATGAGTGTTATTTTGAACTGTTCAGAATTCCTACCACCTTGACTGCAGGCCCAGTTCCGGCTTTAGAACACCATCCCCACAGCAGGCCAATGCCACCAGTGTGATTCACCATGAGGATGATGGTCTTCAGGTGAAGAGAGGTGTTGCTTGTGCACCATACATACCTTTTGGTATTGTGGCTGTGAGGTCGATCCATAGTCTCATTACACCATAACACATTTTCACACATGCCTTTGGGAGACTTGATGTGCTGTATTCCAAGTTGTATCCACCCCTGGATGTTTTTTGGTGTGCTTCCATTTTCTGACCCTGCCCCATAGGCCAGACCAGTACTTGCAAGAGATTCCTGCAACTCTCTCAGTGTTGCTGTATGTCTCCTGGCAGCCTCCCTGACCAGGTTTGGGCATGTCTTTTCATCAGTTTTGGAGGGATGTGGGGTTCTTTTCAGCAGCACTGTTGTCTCATATTCAATCCACCTTTTGATGACTGTCTCCACTGTGTTCCATGGTGTATGCAGTGATGTGGTAATGTTGTTGCACCCTACTCCTGAGCGATACATTTCAAATATGAGATCCCTTCACTGCTTTGTGAACTGTCTGCAAGCCATGGCTGTTGCTGTTGCAGGCAACTGAGCAAATGTCATGAATATCCTACTTGGACAATGGACTGTTATTTGGTGTTACCCAGAGTGCCTTTACTTGATGGCAGGTGTGTACTCAAGCAGGCTGAATGCTGTCAGTAAATCACAAGTTGCTGCAATAAAATATTATTTGAAGGGTGTGCACATGTATGCATCCAGCTTATTGTAAGGTTTGTATACTCCATATTTGGTGCCCAACAGATAGGTTGGTTTTACAAATGAATTGTTCATGTTATGGGTCACATTAAAGGTTGGAAAAGGTGTGGACTGACATATTGTGGTCTCAGTTTGTATATATCACACACATCTGGCATCTTAACAGGGGTGTGTACACTGTTTATATCCACTGTATAAGAGTAATGTTTCACACATGTCCCTACCTTAGGCCATTTGTCCCCTCCATTTTGCTGGTCTCTCTCCAGAAATCTTGCACTGACAGGTTGTGAGGTATGCTACAGGAATGTTACATTCTCCTCAGATAGGCCCCTGTGGTGACCACTGTGATGCAATGCAGTTAACCCCACCACAAGTGAACATGCACATAAAGCAATACGGCTATGAATAACAGTTGTGTGCATGGTAAATTGCATGCCCTTTACATGTCTGGGGTATTGGCAAACCACAACAGAACAATTCCATACTCACCAGCTTCAGGCTGCTGTCCCATATGCAGACCAGAGGGACCTAGTTAGCTGTGGGAGGGAGGTATTGTCAGCAGACTCACATGAGCCATTGGTACAGGATGGATGCAGTATGTCTGCACATTCACAGTACATCCCCCAATACTACACAATTTGCTGTCCTTCACCACAGATGTGCACTTCTGTGCATTAGAAAACCCCATCCACATCTGCAATCTGACCTGACACATGCATGTAGATACTCTACAGATACAAGTATGTCTGCTACACTAGTCTCGCAATCTCCACTGGGGCCTTACCTGCACTCTCCTTGTCCATTGTCTGGGTGCCACCTAACACCAGCATGTGAGGATCTGTACCCTGACGCTGTACTGGGGTGGGTGCCTCAAGGTTGGTGAGCAGCTCCTTAGTGGGTGTCAGTGGGGGCTGCATGGCTGGGCCCCCACCTGTGGCTGTATGGTCCTTGGCCATGGCAGCAGCCCTTTGCCAGGCATGGCATATGAGGTCGGTTGCACAATTCTGGACCTGCTTGTATGTACGTGCGTGCAGGCTGACATTGTTTACCCTGTATTCAAGGTCGTCCCACAGGGCAGTCCTCTCCCGCAGATGTTGCTGGCTCCGGCCAAACATTATTGCATGGTTCTGTAGTATGGCTTCTATGATTATGGTTGTCTCACCCACTGAGAATGTTGCCCCTCGCTGATGCGACATTGCGCCTGGAGGACATAAGCAAGGAAACACATCACAGGACCCCATAATTTGGCAACAGTATGTACAGAACCTGCACATTTACCTTGAATACCAGTAGTCACCACTCACAACCACACCATACCCCTGTAATCTATCATTATAGTATCAGCTTGCATTGCACTCCTGGTCCTGATGTGTCATATTCCCCCCAGTGAGCGCCAGTTAATTGCATAATCCTCTATTCCTCATTCAGGTCTGTGTAGAGGGATGACATTGGCCATCTTCCATGTGGATGGGGTGTGGATGGTGCCGAGGCTTGGTGTGACTACAGTGTGTAATGGAGCTGGGAGCACATGCCTGAGTTCATGTAGGATGTGGACAGGGATGTTATCATGTCCCATGGATACTTACATTTGTTGCCTTTCAGTAGGCAATATGTACCTGCTCAGTGGTGATGAGGGGAGGGGTGTGGGTGCTGTGCATATCCACCTATAGTGATGCTGAGCCAGGGGGGTGATGTTTGCCCTAACCCAATCTGCAGCAGGTTGGCTAGAGCTATGTTGTGTGTGTATGTGATCTGATTGACCACCATTACAGGTTGGGTTGGTTTGTTGCCTCTGAGATTGCGGACATATGGGAAAATGGCCTTGTGATTGGCCTTGGTGGATGTCTCCAATTTGTACTCATAGTTAGGCTTACAGTAATCCACCTGTGACATTACATGCTTGTTCAGACAATGGCTGATTTGATGCTGGGTTGGTGCCTGCTCCTACTTTGCCCTGTATAGCCAATATAGGGACCAGGTCTGTGGTTTGTGTATTGCTGCTGTCCAGCAAAGGGGATTACTCTACTTTGGTGGAGACAGGTTTTACAAGTAAGGTATTGCTGAGTCCATACAGCTATGTAGGTGTTCATATACCTGTTTGTACTAGGCATGGATACAAAGGCATAACACAGTTGGACACTTCCCCAATTTCAAACTGATAATCATGCTTATTGTAGTACCCACGGCTGTGTCAGGGCAATGCAACAACCAATAGCTGTAGAAATGTCACTGTGTTGGATGCAGAGTAACTAAGATTACACACATGTATAACATGTACAGCTTATTTAACTGACAGTTTGCATCCCATGTCTGTTATGAGGCAGCCAGATACATCTACTCATACTGACATGTGCACAGGTAATACCTGATATACACTTCTGCTTTATGTCAGTATGGCACACTGTATTCACACTCTTGCTGCCCAGTCATCCCTCTCAACCCCTGAGAGCAGGACATCTATAGGACGCCAAACATACATGGGGGGCAATGGGACAAAATTAGAGACACTGTCTTAATATTGCTGTAACACACTTGAGTCATTCGATAGCACAGTTTTCTTTGCATTGACAAGCATACCTTGGAGGATGTACAACACTCATATGGCAGGAAGAGAAGAGAAAGGCTAGGAGTGTGTTAGTGAGGGTAGGAACTTTTAATGTTGGCAGTATGACTGGTATAGGGATAGAGCTAGCTGATATGATGGCCAGGGGAAGGTTGATATATTGTGTGTGTAAGAGACCATATGAAAGGGGAGTACGGCTAGATGTATTGGAGGCAGGTCACAATTGTGCTATCATTGTGTGGATGGGAGGAGAAAGGGGGTAGGGGTTTTCCTGAAGGAACAGTATGCCAAGAGTGTTTTTGGAGGATGACATGAGTGTCTGATAGAGTGATGTTTATGAAGCTGGAAACTGATAGAGTAATGATGACTATTGTTAGTGCATATGCTACGCAAGTTGGTTGTGCGATGGATGCACAAGAGATATGTGAAGTCAGTTGGATGACATGGTGATGACTGTACCCAAGGGTGACAGGGTGGTGATTGCAGCAGATTTCAATAGGCATGTTGGTGAGGGGAACAGAGGGGATGGGGAAGTGATGGGTATGTATGGTGTTAAGCAAAGGAATGCAGACTGTGAAATGGTAGTGGATTTTGCAAAAAGAATGGACATGGCTGTGGTGAATACGTACTATAACATGAGGGAGGAGTATAGGGTGACATACAAGAGTGGAGGAAGATGCACACAGGTGGAATATATCCAATGTAGGAGGGCCAGTTTGTAGGAGATTGGAGAGTATAAAGTGGTAACGGGGAAAGTGTATTTAGGCAGCATAGAATGTTGGTCTGTAAGATGATGTTGGTGATCAAGAAGAGGAGAGTGAGGGCAGCACAAAGGATCAAATGGTGGGAACTGGAAAAGGGTGATTGTGAGGTGGAGTTCAGGGAAGAGTTAAGACAGGCACTGGGTGGCAGTGAAGATTTACCAAATATCTGGTTAAGTACAGCAGAGCTAGTAAGGGAGATGGCTAGAAAGGTGCTTGGTGTGACATGTGGATGTAGGAAGGAGTACAAGGAGACCTGGTGGTGGACTGAGGATGTGCAGGACAGTATACAGAGAAAGAGGTTGGGGAAGAAGGAGTGGGATTGTGAGAGAGATGAGGAAAGTAGACAGGAGTATAAAGAGATGAGGTGCATGGCAAAGAGAGAGCTGGCAAAGGCTAAGGGCGAGGCATATGAAGAGTCATATGACAGGTTGGACACTAAGGAGGGATGAAAGGACTTGCATCAATTGGCTAGACAGAGGGACTGAGCTAGGAAACATGTGCAGCAGATAAGGGTGATAAAGGATAATGAGGGAAATGTACTCACAAGCAAAAGAATTGTGTTGAGCAGATGGACAGAGTACTTTGAGAGGCTGATGAATGAAGAGAATAGAGAGAGAAGGTTGGATGATGTGGGTATGGTGAATCAGAAAGTGCAACAGCTTACCAAGAAAGAAGTAAGGATAGCTATAAAGAGGATGAATACTGGAAAGCCTGTTGGTCCACATGACATACATGTGGAAGCCTGAAGGTGTTTAAGGGAAATGCCAGTGGTGTTTTTAACCACATTGTTTAATGATATCTTGGAAAGTGAGAGGTTGCATGAGGAGTGGAGAGAAAGTGTTTGGGTACCATTTTAAGAATAGGGTTGATGTGCAGAGCTGTAGTAACTACAGAGAGATAACATTAATCAGTCACAGCATGAAGTTATGGGAAAGAGTAGTGACAGCTAGATAAAGCAGGGAGGTGATGAGTACTGGTCAGCAGTATGGTTTCATGCCAGGAAAGAGCACTACAGATGCAATGTCTGCTCTGAGAGTGTTGATGGAAAAGCACAGAGGATGGCAGGAGTTGCTTTGTGTCTTTCTGGACTTAGAGAAAGCATATGACAGGGTGCCTAGAGAGGAGTTGTGGTATTGTTTGAGGAAGTCATGAGTGACAAAGATATATGTAAGAGTGGTGCAGGATATGTACAAGGGTGGTCTGACAGTGGTGAGGTCTGTGGTGGGAGTGATGGATGCGTTTAAGGTGGAGGTGGGATGACATCAGGGATCAGCTGTGAGCACTTTCTTATTTGCAATGGTGATGGAAGGTTGTCAGACAATATCATTCAGGAGTCCCTGTTGACTATGATGTTTGCAGAATACATTGTGAACTGTGTTTAGGGTTGGGAACAGATTTAGGAAAACCTGGAGAGGTGGGTATATGCTCTAGAGAAGGAGAGGATTGAAGGTCAGCAGGACTAAGACAGAATATCTGTGTGAATGAGAGGGAGGATAGTGGAATGCTGAAGATGCAGGGAGTAGTGTTGGCAAAGGTGGATGTGCTTAAATGATTTGGATCAACACTTCAGAGTAATGATGATTGTGGAGGACAGGTCAAGAAGAGAGTACAGGCAGGATGGAGAGGGTGGAGAAGAGTGTCAGCAGTGATTTGTGACAGATGAGTTCTAGTAAAAGTGAAAGGGAAAGTCTATAAAAGGATAGTGAGACCAGCTATGTTATATGGGTTGAAGACAGTGGTATTGACAAAAAGGCAGGAGTCAGAGCTGGACATGGCAGAGTTACAGATTTAGGGTTTGCACTGGGTGTGATGAGGGTGCACAGGATTAGCAAAGTGTATACGAGAAGGTCAGCCCATGTCGGATGGTTTTGAGACAAAGCTGTAGAGGCAAGATTACATCAGTTTGGACATGTGCTGAGGAGTGATGCTGAGTATATTCGGAAAAGCCTGGTAAGGATGTAGCTGCCAGGTAAGATGGAAAAAAGAAGGCCTCAGATAAGGTTTTTGGATGTGGTGAGAGACGACACGCAGGTTGTTGGTGTGACAGAGCAAGATGCAGAGAACAGGCAGAAATGACAAAAGATGATCCACTGTGGTGACCCCTAATGGGAATAGCCAGAGGAAAAAAGAAGGTGATGTTGTAATGTCAGTTTTCACAGATTTGCCAGGGATTTGCTAGACGTAACACAACTGTATGAGTAAATGACTACAAATATGAGGCACACATATGGTCAGTGTGCATAACATTGGACAGTTAAATGGTATGAGCTCAGTATATCACATGCAGTTCAACACACACATTTGCAACAGTACTTTACTATGCAAATACCATGTATAGGTCTCTCACATTTCTGAGACAAACAAGTATATCATAGTTGTATTCACAAGTAAGATATGGATATGTACGACATTCCAGTAGCTGGCCTAGCATTGTCACAGTCAGTATTGTTCAACACACACACTCCAGTAGTAGTCATATGTGAGCCATCCTTTCCTGGTGTGAGTCAGGGGCCTGAACTATGATCTATGTCACTGCAGGCAGACCCAGATGCTATGGCCATAGGTTCTGATCAGCAATATATCAGTACAGATTGTCTTGTTGAGACATATATGCTAAACTTCCTATTTACCATTTTTACATACCCCCTACTGAGTCCATTACATACTTGCTTGTTTGACATACCTGTTTTTTTCCAAGTGAAGGTAGTTATATCCTGCTTGTTTTTTTTTTTCTTTTCACTGTTTCTCTTTCTCTCTCCCATGGATGTAGGGTGTACATCTGTTTTGCATAGGCAGTAGCTTGCCTTTTGTAGGTAATGTTCATGAGCAGCTGATGGCCCGTGCAACAACTGGTGTCCCCTACTTACTAATTGCATGCAGAACAGCTGTGTTGTTATTCATATAGCCAATGGCATGGCAACACACTCCTATATTGAGTACATCATGTGGGCATTGGCCCTTTTCCTTGCCAGTGAGGGGGACTTTATGGAGGTGTGTGAACAACAGCATCATAGAGGGTATTTGGGAATACCCCTTACAACCCAAACTGTGGAGACAGGCCAACAAAATGGAGGTGAATGTTCCAGACATAGAGACAGAATGTACATATTGCTGTTATACATTTGCATTAATGCTAGTCTAACAGGGTTTGTGTGGATATAGAGTTTCTGCATGATTTTAACTCTGACAGTGTTGTGTGTTTGACATAACTCTCAACTGTAGGGCTATCCACAGAATGGCCAGACATTTGCCTGTTAAGTCTGGTCTGTTCCCCAGACAGTTGCCGTCCTTGGCACATCAGTAGCATACTCTGGGGATTGCAGTCAGTAAATGCCAACATCCATTTGTGTTTCTGACTTCATATCCCTTAGAAAAGACATGTTACAACAAACCCTGTAACACCAGCAACTTTCTCAGTGCATAACAGCAATATTTCAAATATGCCCCTGTTTTTGGGCCTGTGTTCCCCAAGTATGTCAGGCTTTGTCCAGATGTCATGCAGTAAGAGGTTGATAGGTATGGTCTATCATTATTTAGTGCTGTCATTCCTGATATCATCCCAGTGATGTTGTGGAATTCCACACATGTTGTGGGGCAGGTGCCATAAATATGAGGGCAAAGGCTGGACAACATGTGGAACTCTGTACAGTCAAGAGGTTGGTGTATAAAGAATGCTCTTAGATGCCCTTGTAACAAATTTTATGTGGGGAGAGTAAGAAGTGTTTTAAAATTAGGCTGTTAGAACATGTGAGAGATATTACTAATAAGAAAGAAGACAGTTTTATAGCTGTACATTTTAATAAATCTCATCATGGGGACAATAGTACGTTACAAGGTACTGTTTTGGAAAAAGACTGTTTCTCAGTTTGATCGAATAGTTATATACAAACAATTGTTATGTAAAGAATCAATTTATATTTTTAAATTTGATACTTTATCCCCTAGGAGGTTAAATGAGGAGTGTAATCGGAGGCTGTTTATTTAAATATGTAATTAAGTGTTAATTGCTTCTTGTATTTAAAGCAAGTATTTTTGTAATGTTTTAGTCCTTGAAGGCTTTAGCTGAGGCATCAGAGTATATTAAATTTGTGGTAATTACTGGCTGGTTGTTTTTCTGTTTACTATCTAGAGTCATTTTAGTTGCTTTGCTAAGAGGTCGGTGTATGTCTGGCCATTGTGTGTGGCCTATCATGAATTTGTAGCAGCGTACTGTTTACTTATTAGTTGGACTGTGTAGGGGGCATGCAGATGTCAGTGGCATGGGTCCTTTTGTATCCAACTGTGCATGCTGCTCCAGTTATGGGTGGTCTATCAGCAGTATATGTTTGTATGAGCATTTTGAGACATGTCCCATACCATCCTACAATTCTGGCTACACTGTGACCTGGCACAGTATATGTAGGGGTATTGTGTGACTCTCATTGAGGATATATTTGTCCACACAGCCATTATACTGCAGTATTTGCTAGGCTTACCGGTATGTATGTGTGTATGCACTTTCATGCCGGTGTCTGTTTGTCAGTACAGTTCCATCCCTGTACTGCATACTGTAGTAGCTAATGGATATGTAATTTTCCAAAGCTGCTTTTTTGGTAGTGATGTGTTGTCCTGACTATATTTTGGATGGTACTTGGTGACATGCTTGTCAGCTCAGTGTAGTTTCCCTAATGTTACATAGCTGGCTCATAGGTCTCAACCCTCCAGGTGTACATAGGACGTACAGTTCTCTGCCTCATTTATTTGGTCTAGACCCTATGACAGGTGTGTATTGCTGACAATTCAGTGGGATGATATGTGGAATGTATTCACTACATAATGACAGACAATTGATTTCTCAGACATCTGATATTGCATTCAACATATGTTAGGATGGATGGTGTTACTGCAGAAACTTACGCAGTTTATCTACCCAATTATTTCCAGTGTGTCCCTATTTCTATACCCTGTTCCCCCCCACTTTGTCTGGCTTGGCCGAGACTCCTTGTACTAATGTTTTCTGAGGTATGACAGCACTGCACGTTATAGGAAAATTTTAACAAAAAAAAAAAAAAATATATATATATATATATATATATATATATATATATATATGTGTGTGTGTGTGTGTGTGTGTGTGTATTTATCGTGTTCTTTTTTTAAACGTCCCCTTACATATATCTGTATCCCCATACATGTATGAATATATATATATATATATATATATATATATATATATATATATATATATATATATATATATACCATACCTCTCAACCTGGAAACATCAAAAATCTGGAAGGACCATGAAAAATAGGTACAAATCTGTACGCTGATTAATATAAAATTTGCATACATAATTATGTAACCTCACCCACCCCAATGGGATTGTGGGATGCCAACTTTCAAATGCAAATTGAAAAACAGATGTCTGTGTGGTCAGGGGTGTAAAACCTTTGCAAAAAATAGCTCCAACGAAGAGCAAACTCAGGCTAGCAGCTCTTGGTTATGGTGGGCACCTTGTTTTGTACAGGTTGCTCAGGCATTATGCATCTTCTTGAAGTCTAGATCTTTTGAAAATTCTTTAGTAGAAGAAAGTGCTTATCTTTTCACTTTAGTTGCTCAATAAAGTTTTCTTTTAGTTCACCTGATTTGTGTTTTTATTTAGTTGTATTCATTAGTGATGTAGTCAAGTCATTGTTTAGGATAAAACTAATTACAAAATAATACTAATCACTAAAAATGATGTTGTGCAGCATGTCTGTGTAAGAGGCAGTGTTAGATTAATCATTGGTACCATGAATTGATTTGCTGCAAGGAGCTAAAAGGACAATTAAAGTATGTTTGCACATGCAGCTAAATCTGTGAGTAATGTGCAGGCATCAGTAATATAAAATATGGACCCCACCACTTTTTCTTTGCTACTTTTTTTTACCTCATCCTGAAATTCTGTTTTTGAAAGGCAAGCATAACACAAATAGGCCTGAAGGTGATAAGATGTTCACAAATACTTTTTAAACACTTTAAAAATATTTTTTTTTAAATGCTGATGTCATGACTTTCTTGGTTGTGCCTGTTTTGCTTGCTCCTAGTCTGCTTGAGTTGAAGCTTGATGTAAAGTCAGCTCCCCAAAACTTTCCTTTGTGGCACAGGCACTCCATTAATGGCAGCTGCACAACAGTGATAGATCCTGCAGCAGTGTCAGTACTAGTGATAAAATGATGGCTACTAATACTGCCTCTCTAGTAAAAACTGCAAAATAGCTACAGAAAGTGCATGTATCTAGACTTTGATAACATAACAAAGTATTCAAGTGCTTCAAAGTTCAACTGATCAGCAGCTGTTTATTTTGCCTAGTGCATTATCATTTTACTGCATGGCAGAATTAAAATATAACTTTAGGCAGAAAGCCCAAATTGTGAACCAGTCATACAGTGCTGAGTGGTAAGCCCTGAGCATGTATCTTCAGCTGGTACATTGTATACCCTAGCCTAAGTTACCAGGTATTACTGAAAATAATGAGCTTGTATGGTTAGGGCAGCACCACATAACTATCAAATTGCTTCACTGTGCCGCCACCTTTTCCCTTGGTAATACTCATGGTTAGGACAGAACCACTACTGTGTAACAACTGTAGCAGCATGCAAACGAACAGCTACATAGCCTTAAGAAATACTTAAGAAAAAAACACTTTGTATGTAATACTCATGGTTGCGACAGCAAGTGCAACACATTACAAGTGCACAACCGTACAGAAAACCAGTTATAAAATAAACACCTAGCTTTACATTTTTCTGACAAAACACGATACAACCCACTATTTCAATTAACAATACAGCCCTTCTTGAACTCCAAGCAGGTACTACAGAAATTGATTAACCTTTACGAGTAGAATGGGAAAATAATGGGTATGTGCTCTAATATAATATATACTTCTTTATTAATAAAGAGGGGCAAAAACATATATTGATGGTTAACTTGAGAGATATAGAAAGATATGAAGCTATCTTAAAAAAATAAATAAATAAAAATCACATTTCTTCTTAACATACATTTTGACAACTTCTGTAGTACTGCTTTATGGGAATTCAAATGACTTTTTAAATTAACAGTTTGTCATATGAGTAAACACCATTGCCCTCTTCACTGTCTCAACCTCTTGTATGACTGGTACAGTCAAGTAATAATTCACTCCACAGTCCATTACTCTCCCATTCCACTCTCTCTCTCTCCCTCTCTTTCTTTGTCATACACACACACACACACACACACACACACACACACACACACACACACACACACACACACACACACCATTTCTGAACATAACATTATTTCAGCTTACTCACCAACCCTCTGTTCGAGCATTGCTGCGAGACCTTCTAAATAAAATCCTTGCCAAAAATAACATCCTTGCTGAAAATGAAGCAAGACCTAAATAACAATAAAGCCTTGTCGAAAATGAAGCCTTCTAACGAAAAGTAAATCCGTCTGGTTTGTTCCTGCTCACAAAAGCATTTGAACCAGCCAGAAATACATGCTCGGCGAGCTCCATTCTGACTCACTGGTAGCCCTGACATCATTGCGCACATGATGAAATCAGCTAAAGCGCGAAAAAAAAAAAAGTGAAAAAATAAAAACTAAAGAAACAAAAATTGGAAATGAAGGGGTGCCACTTGGGAATCGTGGCACCCCATTATTTGGACCCCAAAACTCGGTAAAAACCAAGTAATTCGGGACAGTTGGGAGGTATGATATATACACACCTCTATTTATTGCTAATATATCTATATATTGTTATACATATATATGTATCTCCATACATATCTCTTTCTCTCTTTCTCTCAATATATATATATATATATATATATATATATATATATATATATATATATATATATATATATATATATCTTTGTAAATACCAATCATTAGTGATTCCACAGTGTCCATTCCATAAGGTAAACTGACTGTACTGCATGATATATTTGAAAAATACATCCTGAAATCCTACATTTAAGATGGCCTAGTGGTAAATTGCTGTGACTATGGTGTACAGGGTCTTGGGTGCAAGGGCTGTTTATTTTGTTGCTGGGCAGAACAGAGGCTGATGGAGACAGAGTGATTTAGGCACTTTTAAGCAGTTGTAAGCGGGTTTTTGTGGGTTTGCATGACGCAAAGTGATGCCAATACACGGTTAAACTAACAGGTGGTTAACCCGTGCATGCTTCACTTATTGACACTTATAAGTGCATAAATCCACTTAGCTGAGCTACCTGCTGCTTAGCATTCAGATTTGAGCCATGCTTAAACCTGTTAAGAATAACTGAGCATTGGTAACCATTGCTTACATTCCATTCTTAGAAAATAGCAGAGTAATGACTTCATTTAGCAAGTGTATATGATTTCCTTTATATAACATGCCTCTATGTGCTGTCATTACAGTACCAAGGGATGTGACTATGCTGTATGGGAAACTTGGGTATACATGGGTGGTTTTATATGTTATATGCACTCACACTTCTATGTTAGATAAGCTACAGTACCCTGATTGACAAAAATCATTTACCACATATTTCATTATTAAAATAGCAAGTTTAACACTGCTTTTCCATTTAAAATTGGATTGCCTGTTGTAGTACTCTAACCATCCATCCCTGCATGCAAAGCTGGGACTCTGTGGATTTGAGCTATATATTTTTATGTATCTCCTATTGGATATTAATATCATATTATTATATTAACTGTAGAGTATTGTGTTTTTTGGCCATGTCATTGAGGACTGCTGTCATCTAACAATGGCATACATTTCAGTTTCAGACTTCAATAATTCAGAACATTTGTGTTAATGCATAACCTGTTTTCTGTCTACTTTCTGTCTGTCCTCTGTGCAGATGGGATAACACCGGTGCTCAAGCTATGGTAGACTACACTGCAGAATGTGTCTGAGAAGCCATGCTGTGTTCATCTATGATGTATCCAGGAATGGTATTAGGCCTATGGAGACCTCTATGTGTTGCCTTTGACAGGGAATTACAGACCTGCTTTGTGATTGGGAGGGTAGGGGGGCAGGTGCTGTACATGTGCATGTGTACCTATGGGGGGATATGGGGGTGATGTTTACACATCACCTGTCTGCAGCGGGTCTCCTATATCCTTCAAGTGGGCCTTGCCCCTTTTCCTTGCCTGTGTTAGAGACATTACAGAGGTGTGGGGTTACAGCTTCACAGACAGTAGGTGGGAATACTATACAGGACAGGACACGTGTGGGCAGCCCAACAACATGGGTGACAAAGCTCCAGAATTGGGTATAGATTGTATGTCAGTAGTGCTGTTATACATATGGAGAGTTGCTAGATTGACAGGGTTCATCTGGACATGTATTTACTGAGTGACTTCATGTCTGACAGTAATATAGGTTCATAGGTTCATAGGCTGGTACTAGGCTAACTGCCTTTGCAGGCCATTTTTTTTAAGCCTAGCCACTTACCCCATGTGAGAATCAAACCCTGCACCTTCTGTTTATAAGGCCAACCACACAAACCATTATGCTGTATGTCTCTGACATACCTCTCAATTGGCATGCTGTTCACAGACTGGCCAGACATTTGCCTGTTATGTTTGCTCTGTTCCCCAGACAGTAGTTGTCATTGGAAAATCAGTAGGGGACTCTGGGAATGCAGTAATTAAATACTAACATCCATTGCTATTAGTAACTTCATATCCCTCAGAAAGGATATATTACAACAAACCCAGTAACACCAGCAACCATCAAAATGTATAACAGAAATATGTCCAATATACGCCTGTGTTTGGGCCTCTGTCCCCAAATTATGTTGGGTTTTGTCCAGATGTGATTCACTAAGAGGCTCCCAGGTATTTAGTATAATTATGTATTTCCTTCATTCCTGCTGCCATCCCAGTGATGTAGCAGACCCAGAGACATGTTATGGGGAAGAGGACATAGATATGAGTCCTGAGCCTGTACATTTTGAGGTAAACCGTACATTTGAAATGTCTGTGTATGGCTGGCCATTGTTAACAGACTGTCAGGATTGTGTAGAAGTGTATTGTGTGCATGTTATTTGGGCTGTGTAAGGAGGGGGGTACATGTGAATGTCATGGCCCCTTTTTATCTAACTGTGCATGCTGCTTCAGTTTCTGGTTCCTTATCAGCTGTTATATGTTTGTAGGGGCAGACCGTGGCATGTTTCATAACACCTCCAGATTCCCATGACACTGTGGCTTGGGGCAGTGTATGTAGGGGTAATGTGTGAGTGTAGATGGGGTATGTGTGTTCACACTGTCATTATTGTGTAGTGTTCAGTTTGCTTACTGGTATGTCACTGTAACTGTGGTACAATTCTTTGTGGGTATGCACTTTCACACCAGTATCTGTTTTCCACTGGTGTTATATCCCTGTAGTGCCTGTTGTATTTGCAAATGCATGTGTACAGCCACAAAGTTGGATTTGGGTAGTGTTATGTCAGTCTGCTTGTAGTTTGGATGGTGCTTGGAAGCTCAGTGCAGTTTCCCTACTTTTGTGTTATGTCCACATATTCATAGCATGTACTATTGTCTGGCTAATACCTTTGGTCTGGTCTCCATAACTGTTGTGTATTCCTGATGCATCATTGAAATGATGTGAAGATTGGGGTAATAACTAATGAGAAGCAATTGAGTCCCAGACCTGTGATATTTCAGTCAATATATGTTAGGACTACCAGTGTCAGTACAGCAACTTTCTCAGGTTATCTACTCACATATTTTGGATATGTCTCTATTGTCATGCCTTTGTCTCCCCACTTTGTCAGGCTTGGTCCAGATTCATTGCACTAAGGGGTTCTGAGTGTACCTCTCCACTGCCAGGCTTTTCACAGAATGTCCAGATGTTTGGCCCATGATTTGGTTCTGTTCCACAGTTTATTTGTATTTGTATGGTAAATCACTGTGATGGTCCAAGTATTTATGTCACTGAATAATGACATAACATGTCAGTTCCCATCCTCATATCCTTCAGATGTTTCTGCTGAAACACACCTTGTTGCTGTACAAATGTTTGCTTATCACAGCAATATTTGGAATATGTCCCTATAGGTGTCCCATTTCCCCCCACTTTGTACAGCCTTTGCACAGGTTTCTTGCACTAAGAGGTTGATAGGTATGGTTCTGAGGTTCTGAAGTTATTCTTTCATAGCAGTGTCTGCAGACACTTTTTTGCTTTCAAAGTGCCGTATGGCACTTCTGGAGTGCAGGGGGCATGTTTACTGTGCGATCACTGCTTGGACACACCCCCTGCACTCATTCCTGTTTCATGTCCATGTAGGATACACAGCAGCACACCTTCATGAATATGCAAAGCGCGCTGCTTTCCTACATGGACACTAAACCACTCTGTGCAAGAATAACACTATTCTTACACAGAGTTTACTGAATCCCGGGACTGTCATTTAGCCCTGGAGGTGCCCTGCATCCAAATCAAGCTTTCAGGCAAGTTCTGTGATGTCAGTTCTAAGTCCCAAGCCCCACCCCAAGATCAACGGGTCTATATTATAACATCAAAATCTGAAATCTTTGAATGTTATAATATTGAACCCCATTCAGTGAATGGTTGAAAGAGTGAAGCTGCAGAACACCGAATACTTTCCTAGGGAAAGTATTTGGTGGGCCAGTTCTGCAGCTTCGCTATTTCCTTGACTGTGGAGCAAAGGTTATGGACCGGGTTAAGGTAATTGTTCTAATGAAGGTGAGTGTGCGATAGGGACCTTAGGGTTAGGGAGCGGGTAAGATGAGTGTGCGATAGGGACTTTAGGGTTAGGGAGCAGGTAGGGTGAGTGTGCGATAGGGTCTTTAGGGTTAGGGAGCAGGTAAGGTGAGTGTGCGATAGTTAGGGACCTTAGGGTTAGGGTTGGGTTAAGGTAAGTGGATAGCTAGTGGTGTATGTCTGGTTTAGGGTAGGGTTTTGTGAAGTGTATGTGTGTGGATTATTTATTTTGGTATGCTTATGTTGTGTGTATGTTTGTCGGAACAGCACATTTTTTCCCTGGGAAAAAAATTCACTATTCTGACTGTTCGGTTTTCTGGTGTTTTGATCAAATGGGTTTGATATTATAACATTCGAAGTTTTAAGACTTTGATGTTGTAATATAGACCCAAGGTCAACTGGGACATTTTCCAAGATGCAAAACAAATATCCTTCCATGTTGCATTGTAACGTGTAATTGTAAAGGTTTTGCATTTAGCCAGGTAGATCACCCCTTTACTACCACAGTTATAAAGTGTTGTGTCTCTTATTGATCACCCACTCACCTATACATCAGTGCTTTCACCTTCGGCTACAGATTTACATTGATGGCAGTAGCCATATTTATACATTCTAGCCTTTTTCTCAGGAATGTTTTTTCTCAACTTCTCTTTCATGTTATTTGCTCTTTTGTACTGAAAAACAGGTTACTCACCTAATATTTTTTGTACCTCAGGAAAGTGAGAATAATATCTTCCAGTTGGTATTTAAGATATGCATACTTGCCCAGGAATCTGCTGAGTTCTGCCTGTGGTCCCAGTGTGTAACTTTATCTCTTTGGTTTTTGGTTCCTGCATTTACGCTTTCCACTACCACTTTGGTTCTCTATAGAATTAGTGAGGTAAAGTTAAAGAAATGTTACTTTTACATATATGATGTGCATATTATGATGGCAATGAATGATGGCTGTAATTATTATTATTATTTAGAAGTTGGATTTCAGTGCAGCAGCAGTGGAAATGATTACTGATTACAGAGAATAATCATTACTTAGGTTAATTTAGTGAATGTGTATATATGGTAGAAATTCAGTCATTTAATTGTGAAATTCTGCAGTGGTAAGGATATTTTGTTGGATCAATATGTATGTGTCTTTACTGGGAGATATCTGAGGGACAGTGATGGTTAAAATGGCAGAGGGTAGAGGAAGGATAAATTATATATAAAAACTGGTTACTTTAATGACCTGAATGCATTGCAAGTATTTTATCACAACACACACACACACACACACACACACACACACACACACACACACACACACACACACACACACACACACACACACACACACAAACACACACAGACAGACAGACAGACAGATAGATAGATAGATAGATAGATAGATAGATAGATAGATAGATTGATAGATATATGACATTATGTGCTTTGTGTTAGCTAACATTGTTTTATGAAGGTGGCAGGCACTATTGCCCAGTATTTTGTAAATTAAAACCCTCTTTAAATCAAAAACTTTTCATTGTCTGGTGGTTGACCTTTTTAACATGCAGTAATGATAGAAAATAAGGGATCAAACGTAGAGAAAGGGTAGCTTTAGCCATGAAAAAATGCGTCCTCATGGGAACCTATAGGACATATAAGAAATCAAGTACTTCTCAAAACTGATGCAGTGTGTGGCAGAAACCAAGCATTAGCAGAGCATAAGAAGAGGGCAAATGGTATGGAAGGACATGTTAGAAGGAAGGTCAGGCAGAATGCAAGATCCTGTACCACTAAGGGGGTGGAGGGCTTGGGGGTGGCCTCTGACAATTATTCAGTTAACATCAGATGAGGAATACCTTCTGTTCATCTGTGGCAATAACCATAACACAGACAACATTGCACAGTTATAACCAGACATAGTGTGGACACTGGGTTTTACTAATGTCTGCAGCAGCAACACTCATCTGATCATGAAGGTTGGTTTAAAAACAGTAACATATATTTATAAAGAGAACTGAATGCTGAGAAAGAATGATCACATTAAACATTTCACAACTATTAATAGGTGAACCTCGTACATCAGCACAGAATGGCAATCAAGAAAATGTGGATGGTAAGTGCCCGACTCACCCCTTTATAACCACACAGTAGTGTATGCTATTTCAATATTAGTAGTGTTTTCAAATAATTTTTTACAGGGTCAGCATCAGAAACAGTCCCACTATACCAATAAATTTGGAAGATGTCAACAGCAGAATGGGTGCGGGTGCTGCTGCTGCTTATGATGATGTCCCCAAATTTAATGGCAGGATCTCAGACCCCATAACATATCAGTAGCGCTGCATGAACTAACAGTGCATCACAAAGTCACTCACATAATGTCATTATATTCACCCTTGTATGGGAGGAATGACCATGCATCTCAATGCCAGCATATCCAAACCCAGAAAAGATGGAAGACATTCAGAGGTAACAGTGCCCACAAATGAATCCCTACAAGGGGGAGCCAGGTGCAAGAATTTTCTACCCCAGTTAATCTGTAAAGCATTGGCTGCTCAGCAGGAAATGTGCTGTAACATTGTTAGGGCTCAGAACACTGCAACATAAAGTCAGCTGGAAATGGTCATAGTCTTCCAGTGTTCATGTGAGGATTTCCAGCACTACTTGAAACTGGCACAGAGTATGGACAATGCCACAATCACACTGATGCATAGTATGGTGACACACTAGGCATCAGTGGCCGCCTCCATTTGTACACTAGTTAGTCCTTACTAGAGTTAAGCTGGAGTCAGTCCTATAAGGGGAAACCAAGGAGGAACTGTCCAGACACGTAGGGGGGAATCAAATGACAATACAATTGCTTCTCAAGAAAGTACTGTAAGTAGTTTAGGTGAACAAGGACAACAGATTGAATGCAGGCCACATCAGCATTCATGTACACCTTGCAGAACCTCCCATTCATAGGTTCATAGGTTCATAGGTTGGTACTAGGCTATTGGCCCTAGGGCCTCTACAAGCCTAGCCATAACAATTCCCTGGCTATTTCTTCCCACAATATTTACTTCCCTGGACCCTTGTCTAGCAGGGTGATTGATGTGATCCCCAAGGTGAATTTCTTATCTCCCATCCAATCATCAAGGTTCCTTTTGAAGAGGGCCAAAGAAGCACTCTGCTTGACATGTATGGGCAGTTTATTCCAGAGACTGGGGAGTCTCTGGGACAGAAACCTATCCCTCCAGCATGTTTTGTTCATTGTGATGACAAGGTTTAGATCCCTGGAGCATGTGGCTCTAAGAGATTGGGATTTCTTTATGTGTAGCATATCCAACAGCTCTGGGTTTGACATGACCTTGTACGGTAAGCAGAGATTGCCTCTGAATAGATGATATGCAACAGAGTATAGCTGGAGTTTTTTTAGATGGTCAGCATAGGGCATCTGCTTTAGGCCTGTGATTCTTTTAGTGAGATATTTCTGCAGCCTTTCCAGTTGTTGCAGATGTCTTGAGAGGTACATACCAAAAAGAGGCATTGTATTCTATAATGGGTCTAATGAGGGAAGAGTACAGTGGAACAATGACCTCCTTTTTTCTGGATGAAAAGCCCATAGTGATGAGGTTTGCCACATAGAAGGATTTCCTGACAGTTGTGGTGATGTGTTTATCGAAGGTGAGACCACTGTCCACCTGTGTCCCTAAGTCTCTTATCACACTTTCAGTGTTTAGTGTACTGCCACCTATGTGGTAATTCATGGGTACATGTTTTTTCCCAAAGGGGATAACTATACATTTCTTGGCATTGAGCTTGAGCCCATGGCTCTGGCACCAAGCATCTGTTTCTGTAAGGTCCTTTTGTAGAATATCCACATCATTTGGGGATTCAGTAATGGCTCCCAGTTTGCAGTCATCTGTGAACTTTGTTAGCCAGAGTCTCTTAGTGTTGGCCTGTACTTCAGAGAAGTAGATGCTAAACAAGAGCTGTCCCAGGACCAAACCCTGAGGTACTCTACTTGTCACTTGTCTGGAGCTGGATTTGGAGTCGGCTACTTTTGCAGTGTGGATTTTGTCAGTAAGCCAGATGGCAACCCATCGAGTGATGTAGGGATTAATGCCCAGCTTAGTAAGTTTATGTATGATTCCAGAGTGGGGGATGCTGTTAAAGGCCTTGGTGAGGTCCAGATAGCCTGTGTTGACTGCCTTTCCCTCATCTACAGCTCTGGAGACTGATTTGAAGAAGTCAATCAGGTCCAGGAGACAAGATCGGCCCTTCACGAACCCAAACTAGGTGGGGTCCAGTTTGAAGGTTGCCAATGTCTTTGTTTATAAGTTATGATAATACGTTCCATGGCCTTGCAGATCAGGCTCGTCAGACTGATGGGGTGGTAGTTCCCAGGATCTAAGGTGGATCCCCCCTTGTGGAGTGGGATAACTGTAGCTGTGTGCCACTCAGTAGGCACAAAGCCTGAGGTGAGGCTATGATTAAACATGACACTTAGGTGAGGAGCCAGTTCATTTTGTAGTTCATGTAGTACACAGCCCGGGATGTCATCTGGTCCCATGGATGCTTTATTCTTAGCTTTGGAGAGTGCGGTGTTTACCTTTGTGGCCATTATTAATGGAATTTGGCAATCTTTCGGTACTGAGATGGGCCCTTTGGGGGTGAGAGGTGGGTGAAGTTGGCACCAAATAGATCTGCCAGGATATTGGCAATATCCTTGGGATCAGTATATTTAATGCCATTCTGTTGTAGCTCAGAGCAGATCTGAGCATTGCCATTTAGATTCTTGACATAGCTATAGAATGCCTTGTGGTTGTCTTTAGAATCTTTGGCAATTTTAATTTCGTAACTAGCTTTGGAGGACTTTATGAGGGATCTCAGCTTACTGAAGCTAGTAAGGGAGATTTTGCATCCTGGGATTTTTCTCTTTTCTGCAACAGTTTCTTCCTTTTGTTGTAAAGTTTGTTTATGGCAGGGGACCACCAGATTGTCTTCGTTTATTTGGAGGAGAATATCTTGGTTCTATTTGGGATGGCACGATTCATGCATGAGTGGATGTGCCTGTACAGTGCCTTAGTGTAGGATTCAGCAGACGAACTTTCAGTTCCCGTCTGCATGGGTGTCATGATGTTTGTCATTTTTGACTTGAGTAGCTTGAAGTTGGCTTTGGAGAAGTTTTTTACGGAGGTTTCCTTACTGGGAGGTCGGGGAGGGATGTGGATGTCAAGAGTGATCGAGGTCACAATCATTGATATGCTGCACTGTCAAGTCAGTGTCTGCAGGATCACATGAATAAAGTAGGTCTTGACATTCAACCAACTCACCTTACAGCTCTCATGGTAGCCCCTCTTCAAAATCACTTGTGCCATCACCTAGCTTATATTTAAGAGATGCGTATGATTCATTTGATCTGGAACTAATGTGAATCATGTCTGACAATTCACAATGTTAAGGGGAGTAAGATAAAAAATATATATTTTCTAAGTGGGCAGTTCAATTTTGACAATGTAAGCATTTCATCCATGTCATCTTACTATGTAAGCCATCAAGGAAAAATAGAAAACAATCTGTATAACATATCACTGTAGTCATTAACAGCAGTGCTATATGCATTGCCATTGTTTCAGGTGGCAGTTACCTAAAACATAAAAGTATTATCCTGCCATGTAAACTTACACTGATGGTACTTCACCCTCCCTACTGTACAAATAATGATATTTTTATTTTTCTGATGTCACAAATTATTGTGTATGACAACATAAAATAACCTGATATGTAGTAACACAGCAAACAAAATCTGAGAAGAAATGGCATAATATAAAAAAGCAGTATATGTTTTCATTCAATTGCAATGTATTAGCTCATGAAATAATGAAATATTGAGGACATTCAGTGTTTCCATACTTAAATAAAGTACAACAACATAATTTATTAATTCAAAACAGGGAACATGTGATTACTATTTATAAGGTGCCTTAGAACGTCACTGAACAGGAGTCAGTGAGTACTCAGGCATGACTTTAACAAACATTATAGGAACTTTTGCAAAAAAAATTAAGATTCTCTTAGTAGTCCTAATTACTACCAAATTAATCTTACCTTCATGTATTACTCCTACTATCTTGTAATACTTTCTTTGATTAAACTAACACTACATCTCTTATATAGTCTTACTTAACCCTTTAAGCTATATTTGATGAATCCTTTTGATTGATGCTAGACAACAAAATTGTACTAAGTACAAAATGTGTTCTTTATATGGAAAGTTTACATGTGTATCATCCTAATGTTGTACCTGTCATTTTTTACGGATGTCACTATGTGTATTTCAAATGTCTGAATCTGTATATTTTTAATTATGTTAATACCAGTTTAACTTAAATGTATGTATATTTTTATCTTAGTATAATCAACAATATGTCTCATTGTATCTTAGGGCTTTTCCCTCCGGGCCTCCACTGAAAAAGGGCTAACCATCCAGTCAGACTATCCCGGTCAACAAATGTAAAAATAAAAATAAAAATAAACATTAGAGAGAATTTCAGATGAGCAGTGACTGCAGACCATGCACCACACAGCACAGCCCACAGATATCACTGCATGCATTGATTACACTCTATGTGCTTTTTATAGCCCACAGATATCACTGCATGCATTGGTTACACTCTATGTGCATTTTATAGCCCACAGATATCACTGCATGCATTGTTTACACTCTATGTGTGTTTTATAGCCCACAGATATCACAGCATGCATTGGTTACACTCTATGTGCTTTTTATAGCTCACAGATATCACTGCATGCATTGGTTACACTCTATGTGCTTTTTATAGCCCACAGATATCACTGCATGCATTGGTTACACTCTATGTGTTTTTTATAGCCCACAGATATCACTGCATGCATTGGTTACACTCTATGTGCTTTTTATAGCCCACTGATATCACTGCATAAATTGGTTACACTCTATGTGCTTTTTATAGCCCACCAATATCACTGCATGCATTGGTTACACTCTATGTGCTTTTTATAGCTCACAGATATCACTGCATGCATTGGTTACACTCTATGTGTTTTTATAGCTCACATATATCACTGCACGCATTGGTTACACTCTATGTGCTTTTATAGCTCACTTATATCACTGCATGCATTGGTTACACTCTATGTGCTTTTTATAGCTCACAGATATCACTGCATATATTGGTTACACTCTATGCACTTCTTATAGCTCATATATATCACTGTATACATTGGTTACATTTTATGTGCTTCTTTATAGCTCACAGATATCACTGCATGCATTGGTTACACTCTATGTGTTTTTTATAGCTCACAGATATCACTGCATGCATTGGTTACACTCTATGTGCTTTTTATAGCCCACAGATATCACTGCATGCATTGGTTACACTCTATATGCTTTTTATAGCCCACATATATCACTGCATACATTGGTTACACTCTATGTGCTTCTTATAGATCACAGATATCACTATATGCATTGGTTACACTCTATGTGCTTTTTTATAGCTCACAGATATCACTGCATGCATTAGTTACACTCTATGTGCTTTTTATAGCTCACAGATATCACTGCATGCATTGGTTACACTCTATGTGCTTTTTATAGCCCACAGATATCACTGCATGCATTGGTTACACTCTATGTGCTTTTTATAGCTCACGGATATTACTGCATGCATTGGTTACACTCTATGTGCTTTTTATAGCCCACAGATATCACTGCATGCATTGGTTACACTCTATGTGTTTTTTATAGCTCACAGATATCACTGCATGCATTGGTTACACTCTATGTGCTTTTTATAGCCCACTGATATCACTGCATGCATTGATTACACTCTATGTGCTTTTTATAGCCCACAGATATCACTGCATGCATTGGTTACACTCTATGTGCGTTTTATAGCCCACAGATATCACGGCATGCATTGATTACACTCTATGTGCTTTTTATAGCTCACAGATATCACTGCATGCATTGGTTGCACTCTATGTGCTTTTTATAGCCCACAGATATCACTGCATGCATTGGTTACACTCTATGTGTTTTTTATAGCCCACAGATATCACTGCATGCATTGGTTACACTCTATGTGCTTTTTACAGCCTACTGATATCACTGCATGTATTGGTTACACTCTATGTGCTTTTTATAGCCCACCGATATCACTGCATGCATTGGTTACACTCTATGTGTTTTTTTATAGCTCATGAATATCACTGCATATATTGGTTACACTCTATGTGCTTCTTATAGCTCACATATATCACTGTATACATTGGTTACACTCTATGTGCTTTTTATAGCTCACAGATATCACTGCATGCATTGGTTACACTCTATGTGTTTTTTATAGCTCACAGATATCACTGCATGCATTGGTTATACTCTATGTGCTTTTTATAGCCCACAGATATCACTGCATATCTCCAAGAGCTGCTAGAGTATCCTTGAGGCAGAAGCCTGTGAGATCCCCAATGTGTCCCCACTCTGTCTCTGGAAGGTCCCAGTGGACTATATATACCTTACTGTCCACAGGGTAGGAAGTCCAAGCATACCTCCAGTACTCCTGTGGGGTCAAACATACCCACTAAGACCCTATAATGTCCCTGTCCACTCTGAACCTATCAAGGATTTCATTCTTATCAAAGTTATAATGAGTTATCCTTTGTTTATATTTTTACCTTCTTGGTCAGTTAGTGCCACTGGGCGTAAGCAGTTTTGTCCCTGCTAAGACAAGCAACTAATATCTGGATATAGCAAAACTAGCAGTGTCAGCATTATCTCAAACTGCAACTCAGATAGGTATGGTGAGACTTCCCTTAATATAAAGTATCTGCAGACAGTGTGCACAACAATGAAAAATGCATTATGAATCATAAATGCTTTAGAGACTACTTCATTAGTATATGCTGAGTTACATCATTTCTCATTTACATCTCACTATTAGTACATTTAGAGACCAGTTGGCATAATGGTTAAGGTCTTCACTTCCCATGCACAAGGTACAAGGTTAGATCCTGACCTCTGGCCAGTGCTGGGTTGGAGTTTGCATGTTCTCCCTGTGTGTCTCTGTGGGGTTCTTCCCACCTCTGAAAAACATGCTGAGTGTTTCCATTTCAAATTCACCAATGAATGGAGCTGTGGGCAGCAGCACAAACTCAACATGGTGTTCTATGGGGGAAGAGTTGTACAGATCAACTGCTTTGGGCATCTATGAATGCGCATATCGGGATAGACAGAACAGGATATGAGGACTGCCTGGGTCCACATGGGTGGGGCAACAGGAATAAAGGAGACAGTCACAAGATCACATATAAGAGTGGCCAACATGCAACTCAGATTGACTTTATCCTAGTAAGGAAAGTGCACTAGGGTAGAATCAGTGATGGCAAATTCATCCCCAATTGGCCCACAACATAAACCACTATTTGACACAATCAGCTGTAAACTGTAAGCTGTAAGCAGTGGTCAAGAGTAGGCTCTAAGGTCAGAGAGACCAGGCTGAAGACCTGGAAGTTGATGGAGAGAAAGTACAACAATTCAAGGAATTACTCAGGGTTCTAGCACCCCAAGAAGAGGAGGAAGTAGGTGGAATTGAAGAAGAATGGTAGGGTCTCAAAACAGCATGTGTGGCCAAGCCAGATATATCCATAAGGAAAGCTGGTGGTGGATTTCAGAAAGCCAGGAAGTCATCAAAAGAAAGAAGGAGTGCAGGAAAAGTAGGAGATATAAAAGAATGACCAGGCTAGGAAGGAATACTGGTTGGCTAACAAAGAAAGGAGTGGTGATAACAAAGAACAGGGCATTAGAGGCACACAACCAGCATCTGGAAAGTGACTCAGTAGGTGGCACAAAGAAACCATATCAGGCTACAAGGGAAAGGCAGAAAGATAAAGAAGATACTCAGACACCCTTCATAAGGGATGCCAGCAACAACCTGCTCACCAGTCCACAGGACATAAAAGGCAGATGGAAGGAATATTTCCAGCAGTTTCTAAATAAAGAAAAACCCACAACTTCCACAGAAACAGCCTAAATGAAAGAAGAAGAGGAGACCACCCTAAAAGAAGTAAGAACAGCACTAAGGAGAATGAAGTCAGGGAACGCAGCAGGTCACAGCAGATGTGATAAAGATGCTGAGTGAGATAGTGGAGAAATGGTTCCTGAGGACACTAATAGCAGTGTGAAGAGAAAAGTGTATCCCAGATGACTGGAGAATAAGCATACTCATGCCAGTGTACAACAACAAAGGGGACATCCTCAAATATGGGCAGTACAGACGATCAAACTCCTGTCACATTGCATGACAGTTCTGGAGAGCGTGATTGATAAATGGACACACAGATTAGTAGACTGTAAGATGTGAGATGAGCAGTTCAGATTCAGATCAGGATGCAGCACAACTGAACTGATGTTTGCAGTGAGACAGATAGCGGAGAAGAAGCTAGAGGTGAGGAAAGAGCCTAGCTGGACATTCCTGGACTTGGAGAAAGCATATAACAAGGTCCCAAGAAAGCTGATTTGGGCAGTACTGCAGTTGTTCAAAGTCCCAGAAACAGTGGTAGAATTAGTACAGGCTATGTACAAGACCCAATGACTCAAGTGCAAACAGTGTTTGGTCTCAGAGAGGGATTCCCAGTGGGTATGAGTATGCACCAGGCTTCAGCTCTGAGCCCATTGCCGTTCATACTGGTGATGGACTACATTAACAAACAGGTTGGAGGAGACAGATCAGCAAAGTTGCTGTATGCAGATGATGTGGCATTACAGGCAGACCCTGAGCAAGAATTTCAGCAAAGGATTGGAGAATGGAATGCAAAACGGAAGGCACATGGGATGAAACTAAGCACAGATAAGACAGTGGTAATGGCAGCAAATTGGGGAAATCAGAAGAATTTGAGAATTGTATGAAGGGAAGAAGGGAAGATAGTGGGACAGGTTCTTCAAGTATCTGGGAGGTGTGGTTGAGAAGAAGGGAAGTCTGAATGAAGAGGTCAAAACTAGAATCAGAGGGCTGCAGCTAACTGGGATTACGTTTCAGTGGTAATGAATGACAGAAGAATGACAAAGAAGCTGAAAAGTAAGATGTACCAGACAGTAGTACGACCAGTACTATGCTATGGCACAAAAACCTGGGCAGTAAAGGCAGAGCAGATGAGGAAGTAGAGGTGATGGAAATGAAATGCCTGAGAAGGGTAGTAGGATGCACACTGTGGGACAGATGAAGAAATAAGGACATAAGAGCAGAAGCCAAAGTTGCTCCAATTGCAGAAAAGATCAAAGAGAACAGATTAAGGTGGTTCAGACACATGTGCAGAAAAGCAGAAGACAACCTGGTGAAGAAGATTTGGGACACACAGGAAGAAGGTAAGAGGAAGCGAGGACATTAATCAAAGAGGTGGATGGATTGTGTGAGAGACGATCTGTGACAGTCAGGCATGAGTGTCGGAGAAGGCAGGAGTGTGGCATTGAATCAAGAGAGATGGTGACAGTTAACATGATACCCCGACTCCATGCAGAAAGTGGGAAAAGGGGGTTGATGATGATGATGATGATGATGATGATTATTAGTACATTTACATAGGCTCATATGAGGTCATCATGCATTTGCGTAAATGACCTCTGTTTATCGTAGTTCAGCTGCACTTATTCGTAGACATTGTAGATAGCCTTAACTTAACCTATTTGCATAAATGTGTATGTAATAGACTTAACCAGACAACTCTAATCATTGAAAGTTAATTTGAAGTTGGTTTCAGTTAAGTACAAATACATACAGGGTATTTTTGACAGAGCTGTCATGCAAAATCACATGCACTTGTCAGTAATTCTTTGCATATTCATTTATTTCCTGCAACAGGAGGAAGAACAGTGAAGACCATTCTATTTTTTGTTTTCTCAATACTAATACAGACTTATTTGCAATTATTGTACTGTATCTTG